>NC_069507.1:262950543-263225543 GCF_027579735.1 Bombina bombina | reverse complement strand
TTATGTTAGTGACTTAATGGGCCCCATTCAGGAGGCTGTGAATTCAGCTTCGGAACACTAAAGTTGCAGGCTTGAACGAGCGAGCACTAGAGTTGCAGGCATGCTTGAGCGCACCCTAAAGTTGCAGGCATGCTTGAGAGAGACCTAAAGTCACAGGCATGCTTGAGAGAGAACTAAAGTTACAGGCATGTTTAAGCGAGTCCTAAAGTTGCAGGCATGTTTAAGCAAGTCCTAAAGTTGCAGTCAAGCTTTAGTGAGCACTAAAGTTGCAGGCATGATTGAGTGAGCCCTAGAGTTGCAGACATGCTTCAACGAGCCTTAAAGTTGCAGGCATGCTTGAGCAAGCCCTAAAGTTGCCAGCATGATTGAGCGAGCCCTGAAGATGGAGTCATGGTTGAGCCAGTCCTAGAGTTGCAGGCATGCTTGAATGAGCCCTAAAGTTGCAGGCATGATTGAGTGAGCCCTAAAGTTGCAGGCATTATTGAGCGATCCCTAGAGTTACAGGCATGCTTAAGCAAGCCCTAAAGTTTCAGGCATGCTTGAGAAAACCCTAAAGTTGCAGGCATGATTGAGCAAGCCCTAGAGTTGCAGGCTTGCTTGAGTGAATGAGCCCTTGAGCTGCAGGCTTGCTTGTGAAAGCTCTAGAGTTGCAGGCTTGCTTGTGAGAGCTCTAGAGTTGCAGGCTTGCTTGAGTGAGTAAACCCTAGAGTTGCAGGCTTGCTTGTGAAAGCTCTAGAGTTGCAGGCTTGCTTGTGAAAGCTCTAGAGTTGCAGGCTTGCTTGTGAAAGCTCTAGAGTTGCAATCTTGCTTGTGAAAGCTCTAGAGTTGCAGGCTTGCTTGTGAGAGAGTGAAAGATGAACCAACGCAGCTTGCAGACCACACTGTGAATCCGGAAATGAGATCCTCCAACAAAAACCCTAACATGTAGTGGACGGAGAGGAAAAAAGTAACAGAAGATTCCTCAAAAGTTCACGGAGTGCCATAGCCTAGTGCAGTGGATCAGACCGCCAGACAATACATGAGCAACAGAAAAAACGACAGGCACTGCTTCCAGAACTTATTGATAAAAGTTCAAAATTTATTGGAGATCAGTAAAAACATGTGCAGATATGGCAGGTAAAAACATGCAGGTAAATCTTACATGTTTCACGCCCCCTACAGGCGCCCCCTACAGGCGCTTACTCATGAAACGCGTAATATTTACCTGCATGTTTTTACTGATCTCCAATAAATTTTGAATTTTTATCAACAAGTTCTGGAAGCAGTGCCTGCAGTTTTTTCTGTTGCTCATGTCTTGCTTGTGAGAGCTCTAGAGTTGCAGGCTTGCTTGAGTAAGTAAACCCTAGAGTTGCAGGCTTGCTTGTGAAAGCTCTAGAGTTGCAGGCTTGCTTGTGAAAGCTCTAGAGTTGAAATCTTGCTTGTAACAGCTCTAGAGTTGCAGGCTTGCTTGAGTGAGTAAACCCTAGAGTTGCAGGCTTGCTTGTGAGAGATCTAGAGCTGCAGGTTTGAGTGAGTGAGCATGAATCACTAGTACTCTAGCTTTGGTCTTGGACTGCTGGTACTTAGCTTCTCCACCACCTCAAGGATTGATATGAGATAATTCATCACAATCAGCTCCAATCTAGATGATTGACAAGCTATGCTCTTGTGTAATTTGTTAAGTGAGAACAGGGGGTGTGGCTGCTTGTGCAATGCCAACACGCTCTAATGCCAGATTGACAAGGTTCACAGAGAGGAAACTTGTCCATCTGGCTTTTGGTAAATGGTGCCTATAATTTCTTCTCAATTATTTATATTAAAATAAAAAGGCAACAGCACCACTGTATAAAATATATATATATATATATATATATATATACACAAAGTCCAAGCTACAGTATTAACCTCCAAAGGTCATCAGCCTGGGTGCATAAATGTAATCAATACTCCACAAAAAAATGCACTCACAGGGCTTTGGTTAAAGTGTTTTTATCAATTTAGTAAACATTTTAGAGGAAATCTTCCTCGAAATCATGCTGATGAAGGGGAAGATTTCTTTGAAAAAGTTTAATTAAATTGATGAATAAACTTTAACCAAAGCACTGTGAGTGCATTTGTTTTGTGGAATATATATATATATATATATAACTTCCATGTGTGTCTGCACTCACAATGCAATAGAGACATCAACCAGGGTGCTAAGTCAGGTATAGCAATAGTCAAATATAGAAATGGACTGCACTCACTGGATTTAGTATATAAAACAAAAAAATTATTAAGGTGACGTTTCGGGGTACGCAGACCCCTTCCTCAGACCAGACAACAGTGCAACTGAAAAGTGTGCCATATAAAGCACCCAAGCCCCACCCATCAAACAATTAGTGAAATTGCGCCAAAACATATGTAACCATGGTAGCAAGTGAATCACTTAATTAACAGTATACATATCTAATATAATGTGATAATTAAATATTGTGTAAGTTCAAACCATATATGCACATATTTTGGATACAATCAAAACATGAAGAACAAATTAAGAAAAAATTAAGAGAAATAATTACAGTAAAAATAAAAGCTACACCTAAAAACCTGGTGCACCCAAAGAAAAGCATGTATCCATCTAAAGTGTGAAGTACTGAAATTGCTGCCAAAGAAAGTCAAAGCTAAATGGATAAAGGATACCCCAAAAACAGAGGTTAACCAAATTAATCATAGTATCTAGGACATATATTCACTTCAAACCATAATGTATCTCAGGCACAGAAAAAAATAGCATAGAAATGCCAGTAAATGTGTAATATGGCTTAATAAGACAAAAGACAAAAAACAGGTGTAATAATCATAAACCAACGATCAGACATAAGCATAACAGATATCATCATAATGTTAACAATGCACAGACAGTGAGCCATAAATATATCACTGACCCATAAGCCTAAAAGATTGAATGCATCATGTCAGAGAGTTTAACAGCGATATTACTGAAGGTGCAGACCGTGTAAAACGGGCATATAGATCATAGGACAAACTCCTGCCACTAATGCATGATAGACTTACTTGTTTATATTGCGTGTCTGGACCAAGCTGATTTGCAAAGGGGAGCTAAAGCAAAAGAATCCATAAAAGTTTGAAACTGTGTAACAGGCGCGGATCAACACTTTCCAGCGTCTGTGGTAATGGTGTCAGAGAGCATGGCTAATTTGCATAGCCGCCTGACGTCAGCCAACATGTAAACATATATGAAAATTGAATCAATAGTCAAAAGCCATTGCAGGTGTGTAAACAGATAGCTAGAACAGGGGAAATAAATCCCTTCATAATGAGCATACCTCAGTATAGTGTGTGTTAGCGCTAAATAATACAGATGTGCCTGTAATCTGCCGGTGCAAATAACCATTATATATGTAAAAACAGATTGCTAAACCAGGGATAATATATCAATTACACATAAACAGAGCGTGTGTATATAAGGTATATGTGTGTGCTATGATCGTTTAGTCTAAAGTGATCACGAAATAGAAAGAGTGACTGATTGGTCGGTCACATTAAAATATAAACGCCATTGTGAGACTGAAAAAATAATAGTATTAAAGCCTGAAAGATAAAAATAAATATGAAAATAAAATAAAGCAATGAAATAAAATAAACTATGAGATTAGTAGCATAAATACCCAAAGGTGCATGTATGTAAGGGACACTGTGGGTGTAAGTCAGGTCAATATAACAGCAAATATGAATAATGGTGATAAGGCTAGCCTGGTGTGATGGAACAAAGAATCAACATATCAATAGAGCCTATATCACAATCTTCTGCCTGAGTAGCATATTACTCAAACAGTGGGACCTCAGTATGACAATCATAGGTCCCCTGTTACAAGTGGCAATCAAGGTAGGTCAGGAATAGAGAGGAAAATAAAACAGGAAAATAAAAAAGAAAATAAAAAAAGGAAAATAAAAAACAGAAAAATAAAAATAACAAGAAACCCTGGTATAATAATTATGGGCCATTGGAGTTAGGTCCAAATTGGACCAGTGTTCCATATTGAAGATAAACCAGTAAAGGTCAGTGTCCACCATCGCTATGTTCATGTCCAAGGATAATAGATTCATTGTTTGGTTAATAGTAAATCTTGCCATGTAGGGTAAGGGGTAAAAGGGTGTAGTCCTATAATGTGATGTCCATTATTTAATATGCAAATATTACAAAAAACAATGCCAATCATTAGACATATTAAGTCCTCTTGGGTACAGGGTATTGAGTCTGTGTATCCATTTGGCCTCAGTCTGGAGAAGTATTCTGTCGTGATCGCCTCCCCGGCAAAGCGGTGGAACGTGGTCAATTAGGATGAATATTATGTCTGTTACCTTGTGTCTAGCCACTGGTTGGTCTGCTGTTCCCTTGTCTAAAGCAATGCGAATTGCTGAGCGATGATTTGCCATTCTTATCCATGCGTTGTCAGAGGTTTTACCAACGTAATATTTTCCACAGCAGCAGCTTAGGAGGTATATAACGTGACTCGTTGTACATGTGGTGTACTTCTGTGTGGTGTGTGGGTGCCGGAAAACTTTGCAGGGGATCATGCCACCGCAAGTGGTGCACCCCAGGCACCTAAAGCAGCCAGTTTTAGTGGATTTCAGCCACTTCTTTGTGTAGCTTTGTTCCGGGTCCATCTTCATCAGTAGGTCCCTTAGACTTCTGCCGCATCTGTATCCCATGATAGGTGGGTCAAGGTGCCCGAAGGGGAGTGTTTGGTCAGTGCTGAGGATCTCCCATCTTTTCCTAATAGAGTCAGCCAGGACCTTTTTCCTTTTATTGTACGTGGTTGTAAATACCATCCTTTGTTTCTTAGGGTCATCCAATTGGTTCGTTTGTTGATCTCCAGACAATAATTCATGTCTTACCTCCTCTATGAGTTCAGATGAGTAACCCCTCTGTAGAAATTTCTTGGACATTTCATCCATTTGGGTTTTCCTATTGGTTACCTTAGTATTGTTTCTCATTACCCTGATCATCTGGGATTTCACAATAGCCCTCCTGGTATGGGGCGGATGATTGCTTGTTGCCTCAAGTAGTGAGTTTCGATCGGTCGGTTTTGTGTACAGAGTTGTGAGCAGTTTTCCTTCCTTCTTGTAGATCCTTAGATCTAGAAAATCGATATGGTCCTGATCAAATTTCAGTTCAAAATTGATGGGACAAGTTTGTCCGTTGAGTTGAGTTACCCATTCGGTGAGTGTATCGACAGGGCCACACCATATGAGGAAGACATCGTCTATGTACCTTTTGTAATGTTTAACCATATCATGGTTGTATATCTTCATGATGTCTCTTTCATACTGTTCCATGTAGAGATTCGCATAGGACGGGGCTACGTTAGATCCCATCGCCGTTCCAGTCAATTGTTGATAGAATGTGTTCTCGAAGCGGAAATATTTAAGTTTCAAACATTTATCAAGAAGGTCAAGGATAAATGACATTGGTGGGCCCACATAGGGGTATTTGTCAAGTGCTGTAGAGATGGCATCTATTCCTCCAGTATGCGGGATCACCGTGTATAGACTCCTCACGTCCATTGTCACAAGTATGTCCTCATTTGTAATACCTTCCACAGAGTTAAGAATCCTAATGAGGTCACCGGAGTCTTTAATGTAGGAGTCCATGGATCTGACAATTGGTTGCAGCTATGCATCCACATACTGCGCCAAAGGTTGTAGCAGCGAGCCCCTGGCGGATACAATTGGTCTACCAGGGGGGTTTAGCTGATCCTTGTGGATTTTAGGCAGGGTATACAGTATGGGGCGAATGGGATGAGTGCTGCTCAAAAGTCAAATTCATCTTGATCAATCCAATTCTGTTGTAAAGCATTTGTGAGTGTTACGTCAATTTCTTTTTTGAATTTTGTCGTGGCATCCCAAGTGAGTTTTCTGTAGGTTGAGCCATCACTTAGTTGCCGCAAGATTTCAGTGCGGTATTGAGTGTAATCCATAATGACAATGGCACCACCCTTGTCAGCCGGACGTATGACAATGTCTGCATCAGAGGCTAATGATTTTATTGCCAATCTCTCGGCCTTAGTAAGGTTGGGACGATGTTTTTGCATTTTGGCAATGTCTGAGTCATTTGAAATGAGTCTGGTGAAGGTTTTGATACTTGTTCCACACGTCTTTGGCTCAAACTTACTTTGTGGTTTGAATCTTTTTATTTCTGAATTGCTATTTGAATCTCTGAAGTGTTCCTTGAGCTTCAGGTTTCTTTGAAATCTGTGTATGTCCAGGAAAGTATCAAAACCATCAATGCTGAAGGTTGGAATATATGTAAGGCCTTTATTAAGAAGGCTAATTTCGCCTTCTGCGAGTGTCCTGTTGCTGATATTGAAAACAATGTCTGGGTTAATTATCTTGGTGGTAATGGAGGTCTTCTTGCCACAGTAGTTCCCCCTCCTCGGGTGCGGCCTCGGCCTTGTGTGTTTGCCGATCTTGTAGTGACCCCTAAAAAATGGGTATTGGAAGTGGTGGGCACTTGGTCCAGCTGTCTTTGCTCTTGGTAGCCACCTTCATTGTCGGAACCCGAACTGCTGTCCACTGTGTTTAGGAATCTGGAGCGATATTGTCTTTGGCGTCGTGGTCTCTGTGGACCTCTCTGTTGGTTGCTACCATGTAGCCAGGAATATATCCTCTTATCTTTGTAATCGTTATCAACTGTGATAATTTTCTGATTTTTAAATGACATTAGCTCCTTTCTATAGTCATTTACTTGTTTATTGATTTTCTCCATCCAAGCCTCACTGGGGTCATCCCTCAGGATATACAGTTTGTTATCATTGAATTCATTCACTTCCTCTTTAACCGTTGCTAGGATATTAGTGCATTCCTCAATGACCAGGAGGATTAGATCCATCGAACACTTATTCAAGATCTGACACCAGCGTAGACAGAAATTTTTATTGTTTCTACCGATGGTGGGCTGGTTTCTGATTCGGAATCCTCTTGGTATTTTGTTGTTCTTGTAATATTTAGAGAGGTACACAGTGTGTAATTCAAGATCAGTCTCCCTTTTCTTGAGTCTAATGAGGGTATTGTATATTGTGAGCGGTGTGTCTGTTTGTGCAGTTTCAGTTCATTCTGAATCCACTAGTATTCTAAGTGCATCCTCAGATGTGAAGGCAAAGGTTTTAGTAGTATATTCATCCTCCTGTATAGCAGAGTCTATTGTGCCCTCCGCCATGATCCTGGATATGTCTTTAGTCTCTGTATCCTATGATAGTTGTGGTTTGGTAGAATTTCAGTAAATATAGTGATCACCCGTGTGCAGGTAGTTTAGGCCCAAAAAATGTGGCCCAAAGTTTGAACAAAACAAGGCCCCAGTAGTGTGGAGCCCACTGATGGTAGACGGCTAATAAAGTCAATGGTGGTTGGGTGCCAGACAAATAAATTAATCCATAACTTCCATGTGTGTTTGCACTCACAATGCAATAGAGACATCAACCAGGGTGCTAAGTCAGACTTGATTCAAGGAAACCAGCGAGACCTCAAAGCGTAATGAAATAATCGACTTTATTGGAGAAAGATAAAACTGCATAAAAGCTAGTAGTCCTTGCATCAGGGGTACACAAAAACAGGTCCTACGCATTTCGGCAGCCCTCTGCCTTATTCATGGACTAATAAGTTCATGCATTCATGCTACTTAAATACACCTGAGCACCCAGGTATGAGAAACCCCGTAGATGCTTATTTAAAGGGACAGAAAATTCTTAACATGACATGTTCATACATAATATGGAAATGTAACAATTCTTTTATAAAAACATAGTTAGAAGTGAGGTCAGATTTTCTCAATACAATTTAACTATGAATGGAGCATTTAACTGTTCTAAATCCATATAGGTGAGAAATAAATACATAGAACATAGGCAAATTGTACAAGCAAACAATTAATTGACATAATAATAATAGTAATAGTCATCATCCCCAAAGATTAGACAATTAAAGTTACAGATAGTGAATACATAGGTTCAAAACCTCAATTAGTACTTAGGTATACAAATGTACTAATTAATATGGCCATAGTAGCCTCACTATACTTATGTCTTATAAGATATAGGGATATGCTGTAATTGTTCTCTCTTTCATTTATAGACATATCAAAAGAAAAAAGGGAGAGGTGTGAGGAAAGTTCAGTTTATTTAAAGGGGTGGGTATAAGATAGGAATTGCTATATAAAAAGTTGAGCATTTAGTCATTGCTCTGTATGATTAATATTCAGTCTAAAAAGGAGAGACCTATACTGCCCTTAACTAAGCCATTATTTTCATACTAGCCTTAAAGTAAAACTAAGGCCTTATTAATTATTAACCATTCTACTATCTTACCTAAACCCATCTACATTATTTGTAGTAACCACCAACCATTACCTCTAATAATACATGTTCAAAAATTATTGCTACTGTACAAATTATCATGATCTTAGATGAGGAAGACTTAAACTACCAGCTACTAAGAGCCAGTATTAGCATTGTCGATTCCAAAAATGAATGACATCACCATCTATATTGAAGCCTTTTGGCCTTCTAGTCTGTAATTTGAAGATCCAAAAGGCTTCTTTGAATAGTAGCTTAGCCGTTCAATCCCCTCCACGTAGTGGAGCTTTAATCTGATCGATCACTTGCCACTTAAAGGATGATACTTCTCTATCATGGGTATGGATAAAGTGTCTGGCTAGGTCTGAACACTCAACGCCATTCTCTATGTTATTCAGGTGTTCCCTGATCCTATTTCTGCCCTCTCTGGTGGTGCACCCTACATACTGCTTCTTGCATTGGGTGCACTCAACCAGATATATTACAAAAATAGAGCGGCAGTTTGTATAGGATCCAAGGTCAAACACCTTTTGCGTAACATGTGATTGGAAATGTTTCGTAACTTGTGTAAAGCCACATGCTATGCAGCTGTTGAAGTGACATTTATAATGTCCCTTGACCTCCAACCAGCTGCTCACCCTGGTGGGAGACTTTCGTAACAAGCTGGGAGATAATATGTTTCCTAAGGAACAGCCCCTCTTTGGTACAAAGTTACAGCCTTGAGATACATAATCTTTAAGGCTGTCTTCTGCTGTAAGTATCGGAAGATGCTTGCCCACGATATTACATATATCTTCAAACTGGGCACTATAAGCAGTAGAAAAAGTGGGTTTTAGAGAGCTAAACCCATTCTCTTTTTCCTTACTGATCCCCTGATCTCCCAGAAGATGTCTCCTATCCATACAACGTACTTCCAAAAGTGCTCTCTCGAGCACCTTTTTCTTGTAGCCTCTCTCCAAAACGTTATTCATTAGGAGTAGGCTTTCTTTCTCGAAGTCCAATTCATCCGTGCAATTACGTTTCACACGGATGAATTGTCCTTTTGCAACCCCAAACCCTGTGTATTTTGGATGATTGCTCCGACCATGCAACACTGCATTGGTAGCAATGGGCTTTGGATACAACGTTGTCTTCACTCTGTGATCCTCAGCATCTCCAATAAGGAGAATGTCCAAATATGGAATCGAGTAGCGATCACACTCATACGTGAATTGGAGATTAACCTCATTGTGATTCAAATACTGTATGAAAGCCTCTATATTTTGACGACCTCCCGTCCAAACGAACAGGAGGTCGTCAATGTATCTTTTGTACATTTTAATGTCCTTGAGGAATGGGTTGCCATCTCCAAAGACGTGGCACACCTCCCACCAACCCATGAACAGGTTGGCGTAGGCAGGGGCAAACTTAGCCCCCATAGCTGTGCCACGTCTCTGGAGATAGAAAGTTCCATCAAACAAGAAAAAATTGTGTGAAAGTAAAAAGTCAAGGGTATTAAGCAAAAAAGTCTTAAGGTCCTCACCATAATTACTGAATTTGTCTAGCATAAAGGAAATGGCAGCTAGGCCATGTGAATGTGGGATTGCAGAATATAGGCTAACTACATCCACTGTCAACGAAATATTCTGCTCGTCCCATTCTATCTGTTCCATGCTTTTAAGGAGATGCTTGGTATCCCTCAAATATGAAGGTACGTTATACACTAAAGGTTGTAATAATGATTCAACCCAAGTCGACATGTTCTCGAAAGGGAGCCAATTCCTGCCACAATGGGTCTCCCCTTAACCTCCAGGTATAGCAATAGTCAAATATAGAAATGGACTGCACTCACTGGATTTAGTATATAAAACAAAAAAATTATTAAGGTGATGTTTCGGGGTACGCAGACCCCTTCCTCAGACCAGACAACAGTGCAACTGAAAAGTGTGCCATATAAAGCACCCAAGCCCCACCCATCAAACAATTAGTGAAATTGCGCCAAAACATATGTAACCATGGTAGTAAGTGAATCACTTAATTAACAGTATACATATCTAATATAATGTGATAATTAAATATTGTGTAAGTTCAAACCATATATGCACATATTTTGGATAAAATCAAAACATGAAGAACAAATTAAGAAAAAATTAAGAGAAATAATTACAGTAAAAATAAAAGCTACACCTAAAAACCTGGTGCACCTAAAGAAAAGCATGTATCCATCTAAAGTGTGAAGTACTGAAATTGCTGCCAAAGAAAGTCAAAGCTAAATGGATAAAGGATATCCCAAAAACAGAGGTTAACCAAATGAATCATAGTATCTAAGACATATATTCACTTCAAACCATAATGTATCTCAGGCAGAGTAAAAATTAGCATAGAAATGCCAGTAAATGTGTAATATGGCTTAATAAGACAAAAGACAAAAAGCAGGTGTAATAATCATAAACCAACGATCAGACATAAGCATAACAGATATCATCATAATGTTAACAATGCACAGACAGTGAGCCATAAATATATCACTGACCCATAAGCCTAAAAGATTGAATGCATCATGTCAGAGAGTTTAACAGCGATATTACTGAAGGTGCAGACCGCGTAAAACGGGCATATAGATCATAGGACAAACTCCTGCCATTAATGCATGATAGACTTACTTGTTTATATTGCGTGTCTGGACCAAGCTGATTTGCAAAGGGGAGCTAAAGCAAAAGAATCCATAAAAGTTTGAAACTGTGTAACAGGCGTGGATCAAAACTTTCCAGCGTCTGTGGTAATGGTGTCAGAGAGCATGGCTAATTTACATAGCCGCCTGACGTGATCAAGGGGGTATATCAAGCCCGAGTATGCTAACGGATCACTGCTAACCACTGCAAACCGCAGCAGCTGGTGTGAGCCACATGTAAACATATATGAAAATTGAATCAATAGTCAAAAGCCATTGCAGGTGTGTAAACAGATAGCTAGAACAGGGGACATAAATCCCTTCATAATGAGCATACCTCAGTATAGTGTGTGTTAGCGCTAAATAATACAGATGTGCCTGTAATCTGCCGGTGCAAATAACCATTATATATGTGAAACAGATTGCTAAACCAGGGATAATATATCAATTACACATAAACAGAGCGTTTGTATATAAGGTATATGTGTGTGCTTTGATCATTTAGTCTAAAGTGATCACGAAATAGAAAGAGTGACTGATTGGTCGGTCACATTAAAATATAAACGCCATTGTGGGACTGAAATAATAATAGTATTAAAGCCTGAAAGATAAAAATAAATATGAAAATAAAATAAAATAAAGCAATGAAATAAAATAAACTATGAGATTAGTAGCATAAATACCCAAAGGTGCATGTATGTAAGGGACACTGTGGGTGTAAATCAGGTCAATATAACAGCAAATATGAATAATGGTGATAAGGCTAGCCTGGTGTGATGGAACAAAGAATCAACATATCAATAGAGCCTATATCACAATCTTGTGCCTGAGTAGCATATTACTCTAACGTAGCCCCGTCCTACGTGAATCTCTACATAGAACAGTATGAAAGAGACATCATGACGATATACAACCATGATATGGTTAAACATTACAAAAGGTACATAGACGATGTCTTCCTCATATGGTGTGGCACTGTCGATACACTCACCGAATGGGTAACTCAACTCAACGGACAAACTTGTCCCATCAAGTTTGAACTGAAATTTGATCAGGACCATATCGATTTTCTAGATCTAAGGATCTACAAGAAGGAAGGAAATCTGCTCACAACTCTGTACACAAAACCGACCGATCGAAACTCACTACTTGAGGCAACAAGCAACCATCCGCCCCATACCAGGAAAGCTATTGTGAAATCCCAGATGATCAGGGTAATGAGAAACAATACTGAGGTAACCAATAGGAAAACCCAAATGGATGAAATGTCCAAGAAATTTCTACAGAGGGGTTACTCATCTGAACTCATAGAGGAGGTAAGACATGAATTATTGTCTGGAGATCAACAAACGAACCAATTGGATGACCCTATGAAACCAAGGATGGTATTTACAACCACGTACAATAAAAGGAAAAAGGTCCTGGCTGACTCTATCAGGAACAGATGGGAGATCCTCAGCACTGACCAAACACTCCCCTTCGGGCACATTGACACACCTATCATGGGATACAGACGCGGCAGAAGTCTAAGGGACCTACTGATGAAGACGGACCCGGAACAAAGCTACACAAAGAAGTGGCTGAAATCCACTAAAACTGGCTGCTTTAGGTCCCTGCGGTGCACCACTTGTGGTGGCATGATCCCCTGCAAAGTTTTCCGGCACCCACACACCACACAGAAGTACACCATAAGGCACTTCATCACATGTACGAGTCACGTTATATACCTCCTAAGCTGCTGCTGTGGAAAATATTACGTTGGTAAAACCTCTGACAAAGCACGGATAAGAATGGCAAATCATCGCTCAGTAATTCGCATTGCTTTAGACAAGGGAACAGCAGACCAACTAGTGGCTAGTCACTTCTTACAGGCAAACCACAAGGTAACAGACTTAAGATTCATCCTAATTGACCACGTTCCACCGCTTCGCCGGGGAGGCGATCGCGACAGAATACTTCTCCAGACTGAGGCCAAATGGATACACAGACTCGATACCCTGTACCCAAGAGGACTTAATATGTCTAAAGATTGGCATTGTTTTTTGTAATATTTGCATATCAAATAATGGACCTCACATTATAGGACTACAACCTTTTACCCCTTACCCTACATGGCAACATTTACTATTAACCAAACAATGAATCTATTATCCTTAGACATGAACATAGCCATGTTGGACACTAACCTTTACTGGTTTATCTTCAATATGGAACACTGGTCCAATTTGGACCTAACTCCAATGGCCCATAATTATTATACCATGGTTTCATGTTGTTTTTATTTTTCTGTTTTTATTTTCCTTTTTTATTTTCTTTTTATTTTCCTTTTTTATTTTCCTCTGTATTCTTGACCTACCTTGATTGCCAGTGCCACTTGTAACAGGGGACCTATGATTGTCATACTGAGGACCCACTGTTTGAGTAATATGCTACTCAGGCACAAGATTGTGATATAGGCTCTATTGATATGTTGATTCTTTGTTCCATCACACCAGGCTAGCCTTATCACTATTATTCATATTTGCTGTTATATTGACCTGATTTACACCCACAGTGTCCCTTAAATACATGCACCTTTGGGTATTTATGCTACTAATCTCATAGTTTATTTTATTTCATTGCTTTATTTTATTTTATTTTCATATTTATTTTTATCTTTCAGGCTTTAATACTATTATTATTTCAGTCCCACAATGGCATTTATATTTTAATGTGACCGACCAATCAGTCACTCTTTCTATTTCGTGATCACTTTAGACTAAACGATCAAAGCACATACATATACCTTATATACACACGCTCTGTTTATGTGTAATTGATATATTATCCCTTGTTTAGCAATCTGTTTCACATATATAATGGTTATTTGTACCGGCAGATTACAGACACATCTGTATTATATAGCGCTAACACACACTATACTGAGGTATGCTCATTATGAAGGGATTTATTTCCTCTGTTCTAGCTATCTGTTTACACACCTGCAACGGCTTTTGACTATTGATTCAATTTTCATATATATTTACATGTTGGCTCACATCAGCTGCTGCGGTTTGCAGCAGTTAGCAGTCATCAGTTAGCATACTCGGGCTTGATACACCCCCTTGATGACGTCAGGCGGCTATGCAAATTAGCCATGCTCTCTGACACCATTACCACAGACGCTGGAAAGTGTTGATCCGCGCCTGTTACACAGTTTCAAACTTTTATGGATTCTTTTGCTTTAGCTCCCCTTTGCAAATCAGCTTGGTCCAGACACGCAATATAAACAAGTAAGTCTATCATGCATTAGTGGCAGGAGTTTGTCCTATGATCTATATGCCAGTTTTACGCGGTTTGCACCTTCAGTAATATCGCTGTTAAACTCTCTGACATGATGCGTTCAATCTTTTAGGCTTATGGGTCAGTGATATATTTATGGCTCACTGTCTGTGCATTGTTAACATTATGATGATATCTGTTATGCTTATGTCTGATCGTTGGTTTATGATTATTACACCTGTTTTTTGTCTTTTGTCTTATTAAGCCATATTACACATTTACTGGCATTTCTATGCTAATTTTTACTCTGTCTGACATACATTATGGTTTCAAGTGAATATATGTCCTAGATACTATGATTAATTTGGTTAACCTTGGTCTTTGGGATATCCTTTATCCATTTAGCTTTGACTTTCTTTGGCAGCAATTTCAGTACTTCACACTTTAGATGGATACATGCTTTTCTTTGGGTGCACCAGGTTTTTAGGTGTAGCTTTTATTTTTACTGTAATTATTTCTCTTAATTTTTTCTTAATTTGTTCTTCATATTTTGATTGTATCCAAAATATGTGCATATATGGTTTGAACTTACACAATATTTTTTTTTTTTTTTTTAATAACAGAAAACTATTTTATTGACAGTCATTTGAAGCAGATAAATACTTTCCTACTTACAACTTTTAGATGCCTTTGCATTCTTTGTTCATACTCATCCCCTACCCGCCTTGCCTTTAGGGCAGCTAAATTGATATTTACAAGAATGTATGGAAACATTCTATGGAGCAACAGAAGAATTTTTTTTTTTTTTAATTTAAAATTTTTATTAAGATATCTTAAACATTGTACAAACAGTGCAGTGAGATTTTACATTGTTGCGATATGTTGAAACTGAAAAGAAAATAAAAAGAGTAAAAGAATACAAGCATTAGGTCAGCATCTGTGAACATAGAGTAGAAGGACCAGAACCTCAGACATCAAAAATTGATGGTGATTAAAGATAGCACCTGGCCATCTAAATTGTCATCATTCTTTTTCTTAATGTCTAATTTCCAACTACAAGAGCCAGACAGGTTTCATCTAAAACCTATTTCCTGAATCTTAAATAGCCAAGCGCTGGAATTATAGCCTAGAGTTGGATTGTTAAGCAGGTCTAGTCTAGGCATTAGGCATGTACACCTAGGACATCTAGGGTATCGGTCAAAAGTCGGTCTCCAGATAAAGGTATTCTTCAACTAGGCCCTTGAGTAAAATGTTCTCAACTAGGTCACACTAACTGTGCGTCTTGCAAACTGGGGGGTAATAAGGGGGGATAGGTGGGGGTATTTCCTGCATAGATGGTATGGGGGAGGATAGGGGGGGGGCTAAGAGGGAAAAAAGAAAAAAAAGGGGTTAGGGAAAGTAAGAAAAGAAGTAGAAGAGTACATAGATCTTATCTGACGGATCCTACTGGCATTCGTGCCAATCTTGCCAGGTGAGCCAATACGACTCAAGTGTATTGGTCTCTCCAGCCACATATCTTTCCATTGATGCAAAGTGACCTATCACGCCACATACATCAGCCAGAGACGGGGGTTCTGTTTGTTTCCAAGCCCTAGCGATACACAACTTTGTAGCTGCTACTATATAGATGACCATTTTTTGACTGGAGTGGTAATGGAGTTCGGGAAGACGTGAAAGAGTGCTATTTGTGGAGTGAGATGTAAGTCGATGTTTAATGTTTGAATGAGAAGTTCAACATCTCTCCAAAGCGGTTTAATCTTTTCACAGGACCACCAGATATGGGGATCAGAGCCCACCTGTTGGCAGTTCCTCCAGCAATCTGGACTGCTAGTTTTATAGATCTGGGAAAGTCTTACTGGCATCCTGTGCCACTTCAGAAGTACTTTAACGTATGTTTCCATCACTGTCACACAATGGAGGGTCTTTTTTGTAAGCAAAAGTGCCCTAGAGAAGTCCTCCATTGGGATCGTTACTTGCAGATCTCTGCACCACGCTTTCATTTGCCAAGGGGGTCCAGAGGATTGGTCTTTAACAAGAGCCGCGTAGTGGTAAGATAGTGGTCTGATCATGGTCGCACCTTTTTGCCACCTCTCTTCCCATTTGTTTTTTTCTCTTAACTCTGACTTGGGAAAGCCTCTTGCTCTAATAAGACTCAAAACTCTCATACCCTCAAATCTAGACCATCTAGACCCGGTTTCTGTGGGTACACAATCTCTTGAAGCCACAGATAGTGCTCCAGAGGAGTAGAGATCTGAAATCGATTTTTTCTCGTTGTTAATCCAAAAGTCTGGATGGATGTTTGGAAAACCCCAAAGCAAGCCAGCGATACTGTGTATGGGGGATGGATGCGGGGAGATTGTTGTGCAATGGCGCAAGTCATGCCAAATTGAATAGGATTGGAGATCTCTTTGCACAAGTTCACGTGCTTAGGAACCCATATCACGTCTCTGAGAGTAAGTCCCAAAGATAAAGCCTGTTCCTCAATCTTTTGCCAACCTGGCTTCTCCTCAAGAATACGCCATGCCGAGATGTGTGTCAATCTTGCTGCTTCATAGTACAGGTAGACGTTGGGGAACGCAACACTTCCACTAGAATAGGGTCTTTGCAGAATTTTGTAGGCCACTCTGGGAATTTTGTTCTTCCAAACATAGTGTAGGAATAGACTATGAATTTGTTGCAAGTATCCGTGGGGGATATTGATTGGGAGACATCTAAATAAATATAGAGCTTTCGGTAGGAGCGACATTTTAACTGCCGCCACCCTACCAAGCCACGAGACCTCCTGGAAGTCCCACTTCAATGTCAAGTTCTTCAGTTCTTCAAGGAGTTTATCATAATTCATTTTCACAACTAAGTCAAGATCAGCACTTAGAAAAACTCCCAAATGTGACATATGTGAGTCAGACCAATGAAAACTAAAAGTTCTCTGCAAAGTCAGTAATCTCTCAGGGGGATATTGAGGGCATACGCCTCCGTTTTTGACTTGTTAGATTTATAATAACTGAGCTCCATGAAAGAATCGATCAACTCAAAAACTGCTGGGATTGAAATCTCTGGATTGGTTAATATCAGCGTGACATCGTCCGCAAATAATAAGATCTTCTCTTCATGAAGGGGGTACTTGATCCCCGCAATCTGTGCAGAGTTTCTGACCGCCTCTGCGAACGGTTCCATGACTAGAGAAAAAAGGAGGGGAGACAGGGGGCAGCCCTGTCTCGTGCCGTTGGAGATGTTCAGTTCGTCTGAGCAAAACCCAGGACCTCTCACCCTGACATGTTGGGGAAGAGTAGAGTGCCTGTATAGCTTTGAGAGTCTGTTGAGGGAAGCCAAAGGTCTTGAGCACCTCCCAGAGAAACTCCCATCTGACCCTGTCGAAGGCTTTCTCAGCGTCTAGCGACAGGGCCACCAATGGGGTACCGCTTCTTCTAGCGTCTGTCAAGACCGAGAGTAGCCTTCGCGTGTTGTCCGGACCTTGACGTCCTTTAGTGAACCCTACCTGATCCATGTGTATTAAGGAAGGCAGGAGGGAGACTATCCTCTCTGCTAGGAGTTTAGAATAAAGCTTAGTGTCCACATTTATCAGCGAGATCGGCCGATAACTGCTGCACAGTGCTGGATCTTTAGTTGGTTTAAGGATAGTAATTATAGATGCCTCCAGGGATCCACGTAGTACTTTACCCTCGGTTTTAATTTCGTTGAAGACCGAATGAAGGATCAGCATCAGTTGTTTTGAGAATTTTTTATAAAAAGAACCCGAAAAACTGTCTGGTCCCGGCGCTTTATTATTTTTGAGATTTTTAAGAGAAAGCATAACCTCTCTGGCCTGGAATGGCTGCGTCAAGGCAGTTCTATTTTCCTCCGTCAGCTGAGGCAAACGCAATTTTTGAAGATATTGAGATATCTCTTGCACAGAGGACTCTTCCAGTACCCCATCAGCTTTAATGTTATATAAACTCTCATAGAACTCCGCAAATGCTTTTCCTATAGCTGCCGGAGCATATGCTTTCTGACCCTTGTGTAGAATAAACGGGATTCTAGCTGCCGCCGTACGGCCCTTGAGCTTATTCGCCAATAGGGAGTCGGCTTTGTTGCTCTTGTGGTAGTATACTTGTTTAAAAGTAGCTAGTGCTTTCTGTATCTTATTGAGTTCTAAATTCTTAATCAAGCCCCTCAAACGCACAATTTCAGCGGTGTTCTGCTGAGAACGGTTTTCTCTGTTCCTACTCTCCGCTGTTCTCAGATCACGGACTAAAGTACCTAAGGGGGCCTTAGAAAGCTTTCGAACTTACACAATATTTAATTATCACATTATATTAGATATGTATACTGTTAATTAAGTGATTCACTTGCTACCATGGTTACATATGTTTTGGCGCAATTTCACTAATTGTTTGATGGGTGGGGCTTGGGTGCTTTATATGGCACACTTTTCAGTTGCACTGTTGTCTGGTCTGAAGAAGAGGTCTGCGTACCCCGAAATGTCACCTTAATAAATTTTTTGTTTTATATACTAAACTATATACTGATTATT
Organism: Bombina bombina; assembly: GCF_027579735.1. Lineage (NCBI taxonomy): Eukaryota > Metazoa > Chordata > Amphibia > Anura > Bombinatoridae > Bombina > Bombina bombina. The sequence continues at coordinate 263,206,768 of NC_069507.1, read as the reverse complement.
GCTATACCTGACTTAGCACCCTGGTTGATGCCTCTATTGCATTGTGAGTGCAGACACACATGGAAGTTGTGGATTAATTTATTTGTCTGGCACCCAACCACCATTGACTTTATTAGCCTTCTACCATCAGTGGGCTCCACACTACTGGGGCCTTGTTTTGTTCAAACTTTGGGCCACATTTTTTGGGCCTAAACTACCTGCACACGGGTGATCACTATATTTACTGAAATTCTACCAAACCACAACTATCATAGGATAGAGAGACTAAAAACATATCCAGGATCATGGCGGAGGGCACAATAGACTCTGCTATACAGGAGGATGAATATACTACTAAAACCTTTGCCTTCACATCTGAGGATGCACTTAGAATACTAGTTGATTCAGAATGAACTGAAACTGCACAAACGGACACACCGCTCACAATATACAATACCCTCATTAGACTCAAGAAAAGGGAGACTGATCTTGAATTACACACTGTGTACCTCTCTAAATATTACAAGAACAACAAAATACCAAGAGGATTCCGAATCAGAAACCAGCCCACCATCGGTAGAAACAATAAAAATTTCTGTCTACGCTGGTGTCAAATCTTGAATAAGTGTTCGATAGATCTAATCCTCCTGGTCATTGAGGAATGCACTAATATCCTAGCAACGGTTAAAGAGGAACTGAATGAATTCAATGATCACAAACTGTATATCCTGAGGGATAACCCCAGTGAGGCTTGGATGGAGAAAATCAATAAACAAGTAAATGACTATAGAAAGGAGCTAATGTCATTTAAAAATCAGAAAATTATCACAGTTGATAACGATTACAAAGATAAGAGGATATATTCCTGGCTACATGATAGCAACCAACAGAGAGGTCCGCAGAGACCACGACGCCAAAGACAATATCGCTCCAGATTCCTAAACACAGTGGACAGCAGTTCGGGTTCTGACAATGAAGGTGGCTACCAAGAGCAAAGACAGCTGGACCAAGCGCCCACCACTTCCAATACCCATATTTTAGGGGTCACTACAAGATCGGCAAACACACGAGGCCGAGGCCGCACCCGAGGAGGGGGAACTACTGTGGCAAGAAGACCTCCATTACCACCAAGATAATTAACCCAGACATTGTTTTCAATATCAGCAACAGGACACTCACAGAAGGCGAAATTAGCCTTCTTAATAAAGGCCTTACATATATTCCAACCTTCAGCATTGATGGTTTTGATACTTTCCTGGACATACACAGATTTCAAAGAAACCTGAAGCTCAAGGAACACTTTAGAGATTCAAATAGCAATTCAGAAATAAAAAGATTCAAACCACTAAGTAAGTTTGAGCCAAAGACGTGTGGAACAAGTATCAAAACCTTCACCAGACTCATTTCAAATGACTCAGACATTGCCAAAATGCAAAAACATCGCCCCAACCTTACTAAGGCCGAGAGATTGGCAATAAAATCATTAGCCTCTGATGCAGACATTGTCATACGTCCGGCTGACAAGGGTGGTGCCATTGTCATTATGGATTACACTCAATACCGCACTGAAATCTTGCGGCAACTAAGTGATGGCTCAACCTACAGAAAACTCACTTGGGATGCCACGACAAAATTCAAAAAAGAAATTGACGTAACACTCACAAATGCTTTACAACAGAAATGGATTGATCAAGATGAATTTGACTTTTTGAGCAGCACTCATCCCATTCACCCCATACTGTATACCCTGCCTAAAATCCACAAGGATCAGCTAAACCCCCCTGGTAGACCGATTGTATCTGCCAGGGGCTCGCTGCTACAACCTTTGGCGCAGTATGTGGACGCAATGCTGCAACCAATTGTCAGATCCATGGACTCCTACATTAAAGACTCCGGTGACCTCATTAGGATTCTTAACTCTGTGGAAGGTATTACAAATGAGGACATACTTGTAACAATGGACGTGAGGAGTCTATACACGGTGATCCCGCATACTGGAGGAATAGATGCCATCTCTACAGCACTTGACAAATACCCCTATGTGGGCCTACCAATGTCATTTATCCTTGACCTTCTTGATAAATGTTTGAAACTTAACTATTTCCACTTCGTTAACACATTCTATCAACAATTGATTGGAACGGCGATGAGATCTAACGTAGCCCCGTCCTACGCGAATCTCTACATGGAACAGTATGAAAGAGACATCATGAAGATATACAACCATGATATGGTTAAACATTACAAAAGGTACATAGACGATGTCTTCCTCATATGGTGTGGCCCTGTCGATACACTCACCGAATGGGTAACTCAACTCAACGGACAAACTTGTCCCATCAAGTTTGAACTGAAATTTGATCAGGACCATATCGATTTTCTAGATCTAAGGATCTACAAGAAGGAAGGAAAACTGCTCACAACTCTGTACACAAAACCGACCGATCGAAACTCACTACTTGAGGCAACAAGCAACCACCCGCCCCATACCAGGAGGGCTATTGTGAAATCCCAGATGATCAGGGTAATGAGAAACAATACTGAGGTAACCAATAGGAAAACCCAAATGGATGAAATGTCCAAGAAATTTCTACTGAGGGGTTACTCATCTGAACTCATAGAGGAGGTAAGACATGAATTATTGTCTGGAGATCAACAAACAAACCAATTGGATGACCCTAAGAAACCAAGGATGGTGTTTACAACCACGTACAATAAAAGGAAAAAGGTCCTGGCTGACTCTATCAGGAACAGATGGGAGATCCTCAGCACTGACCAAACACTCCCCTTCGGGCACCTTGACCCACCTATCATGGGATACAGACGCAGCAGAAGTCTAAGGGACCTACTGATGAAGACGGACCCGGAACAAAGCTACACAAAGAAGTGGCTGAAATCTACTAAAACTGGCTGCTTTAGGTGCCTGGGGTGCACCACTTGCGGTGGCATGATCCCCTGCAAAGTTTTCCGACACCCACACACCACACAGAAGTACACCATAAGGCACTTCATCACATGTACAATGAGTCACGTTATATACCTCCTAAGCTGCTGCTGTGGAAAATATTACGATGGTAAAACCTCTGACATGGATAAGAATGGCAAATCATCGCTCAGCAATTCGCATTGCTTTAGAGAAGGGAACAGCAGACCAACCAGTGGCTAGACACTTCTTACAGGCAAACCACAAGGTAACAGACATAAGTTTCATCCTAATTGACCACGTTCCACCGCTTCGCCGGGGAGGCGATCGCGACAGAATACTTCTCCAGACTGAGGCCAAATGGATACACAGACTCGATACCCTGTACCCAAGAGGACTTAATATGTCTAATGATTGGCATTGTTTTTTGTAATATTTGCATATCAAATAATGGACCTCACATTATAGGACTACACCATTTTACCCCTTACCCTACATGGCAACATTTACTATTAACCAAACAATGAATCTATTATCCTTAGACATGAACATAGCGATGGTGGACACTGACCTTTACTGGTTTATCTTCAATATGGAACACTGGTCCAATTTGGACCTAACTCCAATGGCCCATAATTATTATACCATGGTTTCTTGTTGTTTTTATTTTTCTGTTTTTATTTTCCTTTTTTATTTTATTTTTTATTTTCCTTTTTTATTTCCTTCTGTATTCCTGAGCTACCTTGATTGCCACTTGTAACAGGGGACCTATGATTGTCATACTGAGGTCCCGCTGTTTAAGTAATATGCTACTCAGGCACAAGATTGTGATATAGGCTCTATTGATATGTTGATTCTTTGTTCCATCACACCAGGCTAGCCTTATCACCATTATTCATATTTGCTGTTATATTGACCTGATTTACACCCACAGTGTCCCTTACATACATGCACCTTTGGGTATTTATGCTACTAATCCCATAGTTTATTTTATTTCATTGCTTTATTTTATTTTATTTTCATATTTATTTTTATCTTTCAGGCTTTAATACTATTATTATTTCAGTCCCACAATGGCATTTATATTTTAATTTGACCGACCAATCAGTCACTCTTTCTATTTCGTGATCACTTTAGACTAAACGATCAAAGCACACACATATATCTTATATACACACGCTCTGTTTATGTGTAATTGATATATTATCCCTGGTTTAGCAATCTGTTTTTACATATATAATGGTTATTTGCACCTGCAGATTACAGGCACATCTGTATTATTTAGCGCTAACACACACTATACTGAGGTATGCTCATTATGAAGGGATTTATTTCCTCTGTTCTAGCTATCTGTTTACACACCTGCAACGGCTTTTGACTATTGATTCAATTTTCATATATGTTTACATGTGGCTCACATCAGCTGCTGCGGTTTGCAGCAGTTAGCAGTCATCAGTTAGCATACTCGGGCTTGATACACCCCCTTGATGACGTCAGGCGGCTATGCAAATTAGCCATGCTCTCTGACACCATTACCACAGACGCTGGAAAGTGTTGATCCGCGCCTGTTACACAGTTTCAAACTTTTATGGATTCTTTTGCTTTAGCTCCCCTTTGCAAATCAGCTTGGTCCAGACACGCAATATAAACAAGTAAGTCTATCATGCATTAGTGGCAGGAGTTTGTCCTATGATCTATATGCCCGTTTTACGCGGTCTGCACCTTCAGTAATATCGCTGTTAAACTCTCTGACATGATGCGTTCAATCTTTTAGGCTTATGGGTCAGTGATATATTTATGGCTCACTGTCTGTGCATTGTTAACATTATGATGATATCTGTTATGCTTATGTCTGATCGTTGGTTTATGATTATTACACCTGCTTTTTGTCTTTTGTCTTATTAAGCCATATTACACATTTACTGGCATTTCTATGCTAATTTTTACTCTGCCTGAGATACATTATGGTTTGAAGTGAATATATGTCCTAGATACTATGATTAATTTGGTTAACCTCTGTTTTTGGGATATCCTTCATCCATTTAGCTTTGACTTTCTTTGGCAGCAATTTCAGTACTTCACACTTTAGATGGATACATGCTTTTCTTTGGGTGCACCAGGTTTTTAGGTGTAGCTTTTATTTTTACAGTAATTATTTTTCTTAATTTGTTCTTCATGTTTTGATTTTATCTAAAATATGTGCATATATGGTTTGAACTTACACAATATTTAATTATCACGTTATATTAGATATGTATACTGTTAATTAAGTGATTCACTTGCTACCATGGTTACATATGTTTTGGCGCAATTTCACTAATTGTTTGATGGGTGGGGCTTGGGTGCTTTATATGGCACACTTTTCAGTTGCACTGTTGTCTGGTCTGAGGAAGGGGTCTGCGCAGTCGCAGCTCGTAGGATATTCAAATGGGGGTTCTCGGACGAATTATGTAAAATAATATATATATATATATATATATATATATATACATATATACATACGCACACACTGTATATTCAATATATATATATCACAAAATGTATCACACCAAAAATGTATTAAATACCTATGTGGTAAAATATCTGCCTAGTTTTTTTCACAATTCCCACACACACACACACACATATATATATATATATATATATAGACACACGTGTGTGTGTGTGTGATCTGAAATAAAATTTTGACATATAGCTGGGCTAAAATGATAGTCTTATATGTGGTTATAGGTGATATTAGGTGGACTGAAAAACTATAGAATGATCTGAAATTTAACCTGGGCATATGGCTATTTAATAAAAAGGAGCCATGTTTTGTTTTTTTGTTTCCTCATTTTATTTTATGCCAGAATAATAATGCATTTTTTTAATAATAAAAAGTTTTAAACAGTTTAAAAAATAATAATAAAAATACACACATTGTGGACAGATTTTGTTTGTTTGATAGATTTGACCAGCAATTGTATTCACAGTTAATGCAACTGTATTTTTTTTAATTTATCTGGATCCAAAATGTTTGGTTTTTTGTTTGTTTTTAAATACCTAACCTATCTTTAAGTAAAAATTCCCCACTTGCAGGGGTTAAGAAAGAATTAAACCATGATGCAAAAAAAAGTTAAAATTTCCTAAAAATGGCAGTTCAGTCAATGATTTACTACACAGTAATTAGGCAGCACACTTATCTGACCTTTGATCTCACAGCATCACATTCTATAGCAGGGGAAGCTTGAAGGGACTGAAGACAACGGACTGCCTAATTACTAAGGGTTTAGATTCTACCAGGCAAGCATATGAATTAAAATAAACAAAAGAGGGGAAGCATCAGGAGCCCATCAGCTTTAATAAACATAAGACTCACCCTGAACTGAATTCAGCATCTGCAGCCCAGATTCAGCCACTGCTGCATATAGTGAACAAAGATGCCACAGTCATCCAAGACAAGTATTGATTTATTTGCACATCATCTGATAAACTTTGCCCCAGTTTTTGGAGGAAGTCCGCAGTTTGAAAGGAGCCGTAGTTAAGTACTTCAATGAATGGCATCTCATTATCTGAATAACCCCGGACTCTGGATAACTCTGTCTTCAACAGCACAAAGACTTAACTCACAATTTACTGCTCAAGTGCTTTAGCACTTAAGCAGTAAATTGTGAGTTAAGTCTTCACTATAGGCAAGGCGGGAGAATTTTATCACACTAACACAGCTCTCAAACTCTAAGTGCAGCCTGGTTACTTACCTTGTCACTGCTCCATCTCTGTGTGTTGCTGACCCGCTCTGCGCCTCATACATGACGAATCACAATGGTGGGACACTAGATACTCATGCAGCTCGTGCTTAGTATCCCCAGATCACCCACTGGCTACTGTAACTTGTTTCCTGTTCCTGGCTTGTTCCGATCAGCCAATAGAATGCGAGCTCAATCTGATTGGCTGATCGGATCGGCCAATCGTATTGAACTTGATTCTGATTGGCTGATTCCATCAGCCAATCAGAATTTTCCTACCTTAATTCCGATTGGCTGATAGAATCCTATCAGCCAATCGGAATTCGAGGGACGCCATCTTGGATGACGTCCCTTAAAGGAACCGTCATTCTTCAGTTGGACGTCGCCGGAGGAAGATGGGTCCGCGGTGGAGGTCTTCAGGATGGAGCCGGTCGTCATCGGATGAAGATAGAAGATGCCGCTTGGATCAAGATGGTTGCCGGTCCGGATCGCCTCTTCTTCCCGGATAGGATGAAGACTTTGGAGCCTCTTCTGGACCTCTTCAGCCATCGGATGATGGATCGCCAACCCCCGCTTGGGTTGGATGAAGATTTTGGAGCCAGGACGGATCGGTGATACCTGGTGAGGTGAAGACAAGGTAGGATGATCTTCAGGGGCTTAGTGTTAGGTTTATTTAAGGGGGGTTTGGGTTAGATTAGGGGTATGTGGGTGGTGGGTTGTAATGTTGGGGGGGGGTATTGTATGTTTTTTTTTACAGGAAAAAGAGCTGAACTTTTTGGGGCATGCCCCGCAAAGGGCCCTGTTCAGGGCTGGTAAGGTAAAAGAGCTTTTAACTTTAGTAATTTAGAATAGGGTAGGGCATTTTTTATTTTGGGGGTCTTTGTTATTTTATTAGGGGGCTTAGAGTAGGTGTAATTAGTTTAAAATTGTTGTAATATTTTTCTTATGTTTGTAAATATTTTTTTATTTTTTGTAACTTAGTTCTTTTTTATTTTTTGTAGGTATTGTATTTAATTAATGTATTGATAGTGTAGTGTTAGGTTTAATTGTAGGTAATTGTAGGTATTTTATTTAATTAATTTAATGATAGTATAGTGTTAGGTTTAATTGTAACTTAGGTTAGGATTTATTTTACAGGTAATTTTGTAATTATTTTAACTAGGTAACTATTAAATAGTTCTTAACTATTTAATAGCTATTGTACATGGTTAAAATAATTACAAAGTTGCCTGTAAAATAAATATTAATCCTAAAATAGCTACAATGTAATTATAATTTATATTGTAGCTATATTAGGATTTATTTTACAGGTAAGTATTTAGCTTTAAATAGGAATAATTTATTTAATAAGAGTTAATTTATTTCGTTAGATTAAAATTATATTTAAGTTAGGGGGGTGTTAGTGTTAGGGTTAGACATAGCTTTAGGGGTTAATCCATTTATTAGAATAGCGGTGAGCTCCGGTCGGCAGATTAGGGGTTAATAAGTGTAGGCAGGTGGAGGCGACGTTGAGGGGGGCAGGTTAGGGGTTAATAAATATAATATAGGGGTCGGCGGTGTTAGGGGCAGCAGATTAGGGGTACATAAGTATAACGTAGGTGGCGGCGCTTTGCTGTCGGCAGATTAGGGGTTAATTATTGTAGGCAGGTGGCGGCGACGTTGTGGGGGGCAGGTTAGGGGTTAATAAATATAATATAGGGGTTGGCGATGTTAGGGCAGCAGATTAGGGGTACATAGGGCTAATGTAAGTAGCGGCGGTTTACGGAGCGGCAGATTAGGGGTTAATAATAATATGCAGGGGTCAGCGATAGCGGGGGCGGCAGATTAGGGGTTAATAAGTGTAAGGTTAGGGGTGTTTAGACTCGGGGTACATGTTAGGGTGTTAGGTGCAGACATAGGAAGTGTTTCCCCATAGCAAACAATGGGGCTGCGTTAGGAGCTGAATGCGGCTTTTTTGCAGGTGTTAGGTTTTTTTTCAGCTCAAACAGCCCCATTGTTTCCTATGGGGGAATCGTGCACGAGCACGTTTTTGAGGCTGGCCGCTTGCGTAAGCAACTCTGGTATCGAGAGTTGAAGCTGCGTTAAAAATGCTCTACGCTCCTTTTTTGGAGCCTAACGCAGCCATTATGTGGACTCTCAATACCAGAGTTATTTTTATGGTGCGGCCAGAAAAAAGCCGGCGTTAGTTTTTCGGGTCGTTACCGACAAAACTCCAAATCTAGCCGTTAGATAATAGAAACAATCATTAATGGATAGCCTCTAACACGGTTCTAACTGCAAACTTCTAGGTAATCATAACAAAATGATCATAGTAAACAATAATCAACCTGAAATGGAACGTGGACTCTCATACGCAAAACAAAAAAAGAAAGGCAAGTGTCAAAGACTCATTTTAACCATAAGGGCTAATCAAAGAAAACAATGCCAATCAAACATAGTATTGAGTCCATGGGGTTGTAAGGTATTTAGTCGATAGATCCACTTGGCCTCAATCAGTAGGAGACGTTTCTTCCTATCACCCCCTCGTCTGAGTGGAGGGATGTGGTCAATCAGTGTGAATCGCAGATTTTGGACCCCATGGCCCTGTTCTAAGAAATGCCTGGCTACCTTTTTTAAGGGCTGTCCTGATAGATGATCTGTGATTTGCAAGACGAGTCCTGGCATCATCAGTGGTTTTACCCACATAAAATCTGCCACAGCTGCAGTTCAAAAGGTATACCATATAGGTGGTCGTGCAGGTAAGGACATGTCTAATTTGGTAACGTTGTTGTCGATGGGGATGTCCAAAGGTGGCACCTTGGATCATAGAGTTACAGGTGGTGCACCCCAAGCACCTATAGCAACCCGGTTTCTTTCTTTGGGAAAGCCACATATCACTTGTATAGCAGTGGATGGGATCCGTTAACATGAGCAGATCTTTCAGACTTTTGTCTTGTTTATTCCCCACTCGCGGGTTCTGCCAGAAATTAAACGGAAGTGAAGGATCACCTTGTACTATATGCCAATGCTGTTTTAGAGTCTTTCCCAAAGACCTAGTTGAGGGACTATAGGTAGTAGTGAAAGTCATTCTTGGCTCAGCATCTATCTTAGATGTTCCAGGCATAGTGACCATGCTCTCTGCTGCAGACCTGCTTTGATGTATCAGACGTGGGTTGTATCCCCTTTGTATAAATCGTTGTTCCATTTGGGTTAGCTGCTCATTCCTCGTTTCAGTATCACTATTGTTCCTAATGGCCCGACACAACTGGGCTTTTGGAATAGCTTTCAATAGCGCTGTGGGATGGTTACTGGTGGCATGCAAAATTTAGTTTTTGTCAGTAGGCTTTCTGAACAATGATGTACCCAATTGGCCATTCTCCATTTTAAGAATGTTAAGATCCAAAAATTCAATACTAGATGTGTCATGTTTAAGTTTGAATTTGACTTGGTTCTCAAGGGAATTTAAGTGTGTAAACCATGATTCTAACTCTGTTGATGTACCCCTCCAGATGATCAGGAGGTCATCTATATAGCGTCTATAGAAAAGAATCTCTGGTTTATCATATATCTGCATCACGGAAACTTCATATTTTTCCATGAAGATATTAGCTAGCGAGGGGGCCACGTTAGATCCCATGGCCGTGCCAGAGATCTGTTGGTAAAACCTACCCTCAAACCGGAAAAAGTTTAGCCGGAGACTCAAGTCCAGAAGTTGTATTAGGAAATCCCTTGCTGGACCCACATAGGGGTATCTATCCAAGGCTTCAGAAACATACAGTTTTCCTGTTTCATGCGGGATAATGGTATACAGGCTATTTACATCTGCAGTTGCCAAAATGTATGGCTCTTCGATAGTGATTAATTTCAATTCTTCAATAAGTTGTGTAGAATCCCTTAGGTATGACCTCATGTTCCTCACAAGGGGTTGTAAAAAATAGTCAACAAATATTGCCAACCTTGAAGTAATTGAATTCCGAGTGGAGACAATCGGTCTACCAGGGGGTCTTTCGAGGTCTTTGTGAATTTTGGGTAGTGTATAGAGAATCGGACAAGCTGGATACTCAATCCTCAAAAACTTTGATATATCTTTATCAATCCAAGATTCCTTTATTCCTTCATGTATGGTTTGGTAAATCAGTAGCTGGAATTCCTTCGTGGGATCCCTACTCAGTGGTTGATAGGTGTGGGTATCGTTATGTTGTTGTTTAATTTCATCACTATAGTACTTATAGTTTAGCACGACTACCGCACCACCTTTATCCGGCGTGCGTATTACGATATCTGGATCCCTAGAGAGTGCTGTGATGGCCTCTTTCTCTAGTGTAGACAGGTTGTTATGAAAAGGATTAGCCTCTCTATCTTTCAACTCCTGGGTGATCAGTCTCATAAATGTTTTAATACTGGCGTTGTTACTTTGAGGGTCAAACGAACTCTTAGTCTTGAACATCTGTTTTTCTTCTGATGTAGGTGTATCCCTAAAAAAATATTTTAGTCTTAACGACCTTTGAAACTTCTGACAATCAATAAAGACACTGAACTCATCACCTTTACATGATGGAACAAAGCTTAGCCCTCTATTCAGTACACTTCTCTCAGAGGTGGATAGGACCCGGTCACTAATATTCACTACTAGGTCCTCTGTGGTACCCACAGTTGCTGTTACCTGGACAGAGGTGGCGGCTTTCTCTCTCCAGCCTCCCCTGCTAATATGGGACCTCCTCCTCGTCTTCGCTGACTGGCTCTGGTGGTGACCCCCTGAAAAACCTGATGTCCAGTAGACTGGCTACCAGTTGTTCCACTCGGACCCTTTGGTGTCTCCGTATCAGATCCGGAGCTGCTGTCCACTGTTTGGAGTGATTGTTTAGTATAGAATCTTTGTCTCCTCCATCTCTGTGTAAATGGTCTTCTACTATCGCCACCGCTCAGCCATCTGTAGACAGTTTTCTCCTTGTGGTCCTCACATACAGTTTGCAATTTTCTATTTTTAAATTGCACCAAGGTATCCTTGTATTCTTTTATCTGTGTGGCTAATTTTTCAAGCCAAGGCTCAGAGGGATCTTCTACCATCGTAGATATCTTATTACTCTCCCACTCTTGAATCTCTAATTTAATTCTGTCCAATTGGTTTCTTACTTCTTCAGTAACCAGAAGAATGAGATCCAGAGAGCATTTATTAAGTATTGCGCACCAGTGCTTGCAAAACTCTGGATTATTGTGCCCAATAGTAGGTTGGTTACGTATTCTAAAGCCCCTTGGAATCATTAACCTTCTATAGTACTCAGACAGATAGACCCCGTGGAGTCTCAAATCTGCCTCTTTCTTTTTTAATTCCAGGAGGGCCAAATAAATGGCTTGTGCAGTGTTGCCTCCAGTCGTCTCATCTTCGAGGCTAAACAAAATCCTAGCCGCATCGTCCTCCATAAAGGTGAGGGTCTGTATGTTCTCCACATCTGTATCCATGTCAACTACCACAGTCCAGGCGTGGTGCACGTGAAGTGGTGAGTGAAAAAAGTCTAATTAGGAAGAGGTCTCTTTCTTTGTGGGTGCAACAACAAAAGAGATACAGTAGCAAAGATGTGCACTCTCACTCCAAAAACAGCTACCAGGGTGCTAGTGGGTATCAATACTGTCAAAAGAACTTGCACTCACTGGAATTTTTAAGCAAACAATTTTACTTGTGATAATAGTGACGTTTCGAGGATAATATATCCCCTTCCTCAGACAACAAGTGATTCAACACACAGTGCATATATAAGCATGTAACATAAAAACCCCATCCCACTAATTAGAACAAAAAAACGCCAAACAGGTTACCATGGTGACTGATACGTCATAATGTCAACAATAATGTGATAGTGTTGTTATCATATATAAGTGGACCATCTAAGCCCATATCTTAATAAGGGATCGTGTCATGAAGTAACACAGAGGAACTGGGGAGACACGGCATACAGACATCAGAGAACAAAACAGACCCTACAAGGATAACCATCAGCTTTATATCTAAAAACTATAATAAAAAGCCATTACATAACAGAGGTTGGTACCTACAGACCTACCATGTCTATGTTCCACACTTTGGAGTGCCCCGAGAGATTCACCCCGACACCAGCAAAAAGTAACGCAACGCTAATCCGAAACCTGGAAGTCACAGGTGCATCGCGTGGGAGGCAAATAGCCTATCACATTGCTTGTTTGTCCGGTGTCCATGGAGATCTCTCACGGCGATACACAGCGGAGCAGAGTCAAGCACACATCAACACAGTGCCTAGAAAAAAGTCATCAAGCGCCTACAAACCTGTAACAAATAACTATTTGCCTCCCACGTGATGCACCAGTGACTTCCGGGTTTTGGATCTGCGTTGCGGTTTGCTGGTGTCGGGGTGAATCCCTCGGGGTGCTCCAAAGTGTGGGACATAGACATGGTAGATCTGTAGGTACTATCCTATGTTATGTATTGGGTTTTTATCCCGTATATATAATTTCGTAGATATGATAAAGTTGGCCAGTTAGCAGTTCGAACTGTGTTAGAGGCGATCTTTTACTGTTTGCTTCTATATCTTTATTATCTAGGTCAGTCGTTTATGGATGGTATACTATGTACATATTGGTTTTAATGTATGTGCCTCATTAGTAGGAATGGTGTGAGTGATCGATAGTTATTTGTTATAGGTTTGTAGGCATTTGATGACTTTTTTCTAGGCACTGTGTTGATGTGTGCTTGACTCTGCTCCGCTGTGTATCGCCGTGAGAGATCTCCATGGCAACCGGACAAACAAGCAATGTGATAGGCTATTTGCCTCCCACACAACGCACCTGTGACTTCCGGGTTTCGGATTAGCGTTGCGTTACGGTTTGCTGGTGTCGGGTTGAATCTCTCGGGGCACTCCAAAGTGTGGAACATAGACATGGTAGGTCTGTAGGTACCAACCTCTGTTATGTATTGGCTTTTTATTATAGTTTTTAGATATAAAGCTGATGGTTATCCTTGTAGGGTCTGTTTTGTTCTCTGATGTCTGTATGCCGTGTCTCCCCAGTTCCTCTGTGTTACCTGTGTTACTTCATGACACAATCACTTATTAAGATATGGGCTTAGATGTTCCACTTATATATGATAACAACATTATCCCATTATTGTTGACATTGTGACGTATCAGTCACCATGGTAACCTGTTTGGCGTTTTTTTGTTTAATTAGGGGGAGGGGTTTTTATGTTATATGCTTACATATGCACTGTGTGTTGAATCACTTGTTGTCTGAGGAAGGGGATATATTATCCTCGAAACGTCACTATTATCACAAGCAAAATTGTTTGCTTAAAAATTCCAGTGAGTGCAAGTTCTTTTGACAGTATTGATACCCACTAGCACCCTGGTAGCTGTTTTTGGAGTGAGTGAGAGTGCACATCTTTGCTATATATATATATATATATATGTGTGTGTGTCTTTATATGTGTATATATGTACATATGTATTTATGTGTTTATATGTGTATATATGTCTGCAAATGCATATGTACACATATAAATACATAAATACATATATATACATATAATACATAAATACATATGTATACATACATAGACATAGCTTTATATATATATATATATATATATATATATATATATATATATATATATATATATATGTCTATGTTAAATCCCTTTGCCGGCCTTTTTTTTCCCTAACACCTAAGATCTCATATCTTTGAGCCCTTATAATGTTTTTGTGCAATATATTTTTTTTATTAATTTTTATTAGATAGTTTTACTATGAGTTTAGTTACTTTGTAATGTATTTTGATGTGTTTTGTGACACTTTTTTGTTTTGCAAAATAGTTAATCAGAGCTCTGCGGTTGCGCTAAGCCGACAAACATTAACTTCAACTGCACTCAAGCGATCGCGTTTACTTTCAACTTGTAATATGGGCGCAATTTAACGTGAAAACTCGATATTGCTTGCGCGCAAACATTTGTGCTGCACTCGCAATCTGGCCCATAGGCTTTTTGATTATTTTTTTTCAGATGAGCATGCGCAGTACATATTTCAAATACACACTGGGGCATATTTATCAAGCTCCATATGGATTTTGATGCCCCGTGTTTCCGAAGAGCCTGATGGCTCGACAAAAAACGCTGCTCCATAACCTGTCCGCCCGCTCTGAGGCGGAGGACAGAAATAAACAGAAATCAACCCGATCGAATACGGGTTGCTAGCTACCGATTGGTCACAAATCTGCAGGGGGGGGGGGGGTATTGCACCAGCAGTTCACAAGAATGATAAATGCTGAGAGCGTATGCTGTCGGCATTTATCGATGAGCAGTGGACATGATCCGCTATATCGGATCATGTCCGCTCGCACAATCATAAATATGCCCCTCTATCTTATTAGTTTCTCAAATATCTCAAATCAGAATATACAAACTGTCATGTTATGTTTTTTTATTTGTTTATCTTTTCACCTTACAATCTATTGCAACAGATATGCCGGCCATACCATACAAATAAAGGAAAAACTCACTATTGTTTATTTTACCTAACCAACAATTCACCTTAAATAAAAAAAATACGATCGGGTTGATTGACACCCCCTTGCAGGGGGCGTCATTGCACCAGCAGTTAACAAGAGCTGCTGGTTCAATACTGAATGCGATGTCGCGCTGATCGGATCATGTCAGACAGACATTTGATAAAAAGGCCCTATAATCTCTGTCTACCTACTTTAGCCTCAACCCTGTCAAAAAACAAAACCATGTGTAAACCTAACATAACAAAACCCTGTGTAAACTTGAAATAACAAAATCCCTGTGTAAACCTGACATAACAAAACCCCTGTGTAAACCTGACATAACAAAACCCCTGTGTAAACATGACATAACAAAAACATGGTCAATCTGACATAACAAAACCCTGTGTAAACCTAAAATAACAAAACCTTATGAAAACCTAACATAACAAAACCCTGTTTAAACCTGACATAACAAAACGCTGTGTAAGCCTGACATAACAAAACCCTGTCTAAACCTGACATAACACAAACCCAGGGTAAACCTAGCATAACAAAACCTTGTGTAAACCTGACATAACAAAAACCTTGTGTAAACCTGACATAACAAACCATGTGTAAACCTGACATAACAAAAACCCAGTGCAAACCTAACATGTCAAAACCTTGTGTAAACCTGATATAATAAAAACCCTTTGTAAACTCATCAGAGCGAGATTATACATTCTATTCGAACCCTCATGGGTCGTTTTCTAGAATAGACATCTTTTTTATCTCAGCCAAGTTATTGGGTAAGCTAGTCAATTCCAAAATTATTCCAATATCTTGGTCCGACCATAACGCGGTAACATTAGAGACAGGTCCGGTTACCCCCAATGAGTTATATGTATGGCGTCTAGCAGATTGGCTGATTCAGTCTCCCTCAGATGTGAAAGAATCTAGTGAGGCCATGACAGAATTTTTTAAACTAAATGATGATGGACAAACGAGCTCCCAAAATTTATGGGCTACTCTCAAAGCGTATATGAGAGGACAGTATATCAAATCAGCAGCTAGAGCGAAAAGGAAAAGAGGGGGTTCATTGGCTGAACTAGTGTGTAAACTAAGAGATTGTCAGGCCAGACTTTCTAGTGGTTACTCTACTGAGATAAATGACCAATTACAGATTCTGAAAAAACAGATAAGGGATTTGGAGCTCCTTAGAGTACAGAGGACATTAGATAAATTCCGACAGAAATTTTATCATTGCAACAACAAACCCACCACATTCTTAGCTAACAAATTATGTAATAGAACAGCTCAAAAACTAATAGGGTCCATTAAACAGGGCTCCACTGTAGTTACTTCACCTAAGGAAATAGGCCTAGCCTTTGGAAAATTTTACAGATCTTTATATAATATTCAGCCCGCTCAGGACAACTCAGATTTTTTAAAAGATATCATTGGATCCTTTCTGAAAAAATTAGGGCTTCCCACTCTGTCAGCAGAACATGTGACATCTCTAAGAGGCCAAATCTCAATGGAAGAGATCACAGCTGCGATTAAGCAACTCAAAATAGTGAAGGCTCCCGGCCCAGATGGGTACACAGGGAAATTTTATAAAACTTACACACGTCTACTTAAACCCATATTATATCAATTTTTTAATGAGATCATGCAGCGTGGATCAGTAGCCCCAGAGTTTTTGGAGGCCACTATAATTAATTTATTAAAACCTGATAAAGATCCTGTAGAATGCGGGAGTTACAGGCCCATATCATTAATAAATATAGACACCAAATTATATTCAAAGATATTAGCTAACCGATTGGCGAAAGTGGTGCCGACATTGATACATGGAGATCAGGTTGGGTTTATTCCAGGCAGAGAGGGGCCTGATAATACAAGGATAATAGCCCACATAATGTCAGAAGCTAAAAAAAGGGATGTTCCACTCCTCACCCTGTCACTTGATGCAGAGAAAGCATTCGACAGGGTGAGGTGGGAATATTTATGGGAGACATTAAGAAGCTTTGGCATACCAGCTCAATTCATTAAAGCAGTGGAAACATTATACTAGTATCCAATGATACCAGACAGGGGTGCCCCCTGTCGCCATTACTATTTGCGCTTGCTATAGAACCCCTAGCTCAGTCCATCAGAGGCAATAGTAGGATAGAGAGAGTAACATTTAGAAACTCAACACACAAAATCGCGCTTTTTGCGGATGATGTTACTCTCCTATTGACCTCCCCCAAGACTTCCCTTCCAGCTCTAATGGACTTAATAAAACAATTTGGAGAATTAAGTTTTTATAATCTAAATTTGACTAAGACTGAGGAATTGTCGATAGGTGTACCACTGTCAGTAGTAAAGGATATTCAGAGTAGATATAGCTTCAAATGGATGGAGAATAGCATAAAACATCTGGGAGTGTATTTAAGCCCAGATCTGTCCACGATGGTGGCTAGAAACTTTACAGATAGGATGCAGGAGTTTAAGAGGACTTTAGAATCATGGGGGTATTCAGAAATATCATGGACAGGAAGGATTGCAACAATAAAAATGTTGTTTCTTCTGAAACTCACATATCTTAAGTTCTGGGATAGGAATAGACACAGACCACACATAGCTCCACACCCATCTCCCATTCACTCAGTCGCGAGTGTAGCTTGGTGCCTCCAAGAAATGCACATGAATATATGGTTAGAATTGGGAGACATGTTAGTCACTGACATACTCGAGGGTATAGACCATTTGTCACTTAACACCTTTATGATAAAGTTTCATATCCCCCAAAAATATTATTTTGAAACGTTTAGACTACTTAGTTTTATACAAAACTGGGGACTGCAAAATAGGGAGTGGAGGGAAAAAACGATGTGGGAGACTTGCTGGTTAACAGTAAATAAACCAAAAGGACTGCTGTCTTATTTTTTTTCCCATTTGATGGCTGAACATCCACTAACGAAGACTTCTGCTCAGAGAGAGTTAGAAAGGGATCTCAATGAGATTATTTACCTGAGGGAGTGGCTTAGAGAGATTAATATGGCTAGGAGATTTCTTCATTGTTCAACTATTTGGGAAATTCACTACAAAATAGTTCATAGGTGGCATATGGTACCTAAACGCCTAAATCAATTTTATCCTTCCTCGTCTCCTAATTGTTGGAGAAATTGCGGCCAAATAGGTACCTGGATGCATATGTGGTGGGAGTGCCCCAAGATTAGAACCTTCTGGCGGGCTTGTATGAGTCTATTGAGGGATCTTCATTATAACCTCCCATTTACACCAGTGTTCAGTCTATTACATTTGCATACTCCCAGAATGACCATACCGAGAAAAATATTCCTAATATTTTTTCTTACAGCAGCTAAATTAACCATTGCTAGGCAATGGAAACAGACATCATCCCCTTCCATACAGAATGTCATAGACCAACTCGCGTATATGAAACAAATGGAAACATACGCTTTCAGGACGCTGAAAATATGAAAAGTTAAATATGTTAATATATAGAAAAAAGAGGTAACTTTCTTTTTTTTTATCATTTTTTTGGGTTATGTATACAATCTGCGAGCTAGGGACTTGAACATAGTATTTTCATATTGAATGGACATTGGGCAGAAGGGGTAAAGATATGCCTTTTTTGTTGTTTTTTTATGATGTCTATATATCATTATTCTGACAAATGGTAACCTATGTTCAAAATATGTCAAAATGATTTAGATTGTATGCTTATAAAATACCTCAATAAAAAACTTTGATTAAAAAAAAAACCCTGTGTAAATCTTACATAACAAAAACCTTGTGTAAACCTGACATAATAAAAACCCTGTGTAAACCTAACATAACAAAAACCCAGTGTAAACCTAACATATTAAATCCCTGTGTAAACCGGACATAACTAAAACTCAGTGTAAACTTGTTAATAAAAAAAAACAGTGTAAACCTGTTACCTGACATAACAAAAACCTTGTGTAAACCTGACATATCAAAACCCTGTGTAACCCTTACATAATAAAACCCCTGTGTAAACCTAACATAACTAAAAACCAGTGTAAACCTGACATTACAAAAACCTTGTGTAAACCTGATATAACAAAACCCCTGTTTTAAACCCGACATAACAAAAACACTGTGTAAACTGGACATTACAAAAATCTTGTATAAACCTGACATAACAAAAACCCAGTGTAAACCTAACATTATAAAATCTTGTGTAAACCTAACAAAACAAAAATATTGTGTAAACATGACATAACAAAAACCTTGTGTAAACCTGACAGAAAAAAACCTGTGTAAACCTGACATAACAAAAACCCAGTGCAAACCTAATATAATAAAACCTTGTGTAAACCTGACATAACAAAAAACCCTGTATAAACCTGACATAACAAAAACCTTGTGTAAACCTGACATAACAAAAACCTTGTGTAAACCTGACATAATAAAAACCAAGTGTAAACCTAACATAAAAACCCTGTATAAACCTGACATAACAAAACCCTGTGTAAACCTGACATATTAAAAACACTGTGTAATCATAACATACCAAAATCCCAGTGTAAACCTCATATAACAAAAACCCTGTGTAAACTTACCATAAAAAATCCTATGTACATCTAACATAACAAAAACCTTGTGTAAAAACCTTGTATAAACCTGTTAATAACAAAAACCCAGTGTAAATCGGACATAACGAAAACCCTGTGTAAACCTGTTAACAAAAACCCTGTGTAAACCTACCATAAAAAACCCTGTGTAAACCTGTTAATAACAGAAGTCTGTGTGAACCTTTTAATAAAAAAAGATGTGTAAACCTACCATAACAAAAACCCTGTGTAAACCTGATAATAACAAAAATCCTGTGTAATCTTGTTAATAAACCCAGAGTAAACCTGATAATAAAAAAAACCTGTGCAATCTTGTTAATAAACCCAGAGTAAGCCTGTTAATAACAAAACCCTGTGTAAACCTAATATAAAAAAAAACTTGTGTAAACATGACATAACAAAAACCCTGTGTAAACCTGACATTACAAAAACCGTGTGTAAATCTGAAATAATAAAAACCCAGTTTAAACCTACCATAACAAAAACCCTGTGTAAACCCAACATAACAAAAACCCTGTGTAAACCCAACATAACAAAAATCCTGTGTAAACCTACCATAGCAAAAACCATGTGTAAACCTAACATAACAAAAACTTTGTGTAAACCTAACATAACAAACCCCTGTGTAAACCTACCATAAAAAACCTATGTAAACCTACCATAACAAAAACCCTGTTTAAACCTAACATAGCAAAAACCATGTGTAAACCTAACATAACAAAAACCTTGTGTAAACCTAACATAACAAAAACCTTGTGTAAACCTAACATAACAAAACCCTGTGTAAACCTGACATAACAAAAACCCAGTGTAAACCTGACATAATAAAAACCCAGTGTAAACCTGACATAACAAAAACCCAGTTTAAACCTACCATAAAAAACCTATGTAAACCTACCATAACAAAAACCCTGTGTAAACCTACCGTAACAAAAACCATGTGTAAACCTACCATAACAAAAACCCTGTGTAAACCTAACATAACAAAATCCTGTGCAAAACTGACATAAAAACCCCCAGTGTAAACCTAGCATAACAAAAACCTTGTGTAAACCTGACATAGAAGATTTACACAAGGCTTTTTTTTAAGTCCAGCTTACACAAGGTTTTGTTATGTCAGGTTTACACAAGGTTTTTGTTATAGAAGATTTACACAAGGCTTTTTTTTTTAAGTCCAGCTTACACAAGGTTTTTGTTATAAAGACAAAACCCTATGTAAACCTAACATAAGAAAAACCTTGTGTAAACCTAACATAACAACACCCTGTGTAAACCTAACATAACAAAAACCCTATGTAATCCTAACACAACAAAAACCCAGTTTACATCTAATAACAAAATCTTGTGTAAACTGGACATAACAAAAACCTTGCGTAAACCTGAGGTAACAAAAACCCATAGTAAACCTAACATAACAAAAACCTTGTGTAAACTTCACATAACAAAAACCCTGTGTAAACCTAACATAACAAAAACCCTGTGTAAACCCAACTTAACAAAAGCCTTGTGTAAACCTGACATAACAAAAACTCAGTGTTAACCTACCATATCAAAAACCCTGTGTAAACCTACCATAACAAAAACCCTGTGTAAACCTGACATAACAAAAACATTTTGTAAACCTGACATAACAAAACCCTGTGTAAACCTACCATAACAAAAACCTTGTGTAAACCTAACATAACAAAAACCCTATGTAATCCTAACATAACAAAACCCTGTGTAAACCTAACATAACAAAAACTCTATTTAAACCTAACACAACAAAAACCCAGTGTAAACCTAATATAACAAAACATTGTGTAAACCTAACATAACAAAAGGACTGTGTAAACCTAACATAACAAAAACCCTGTGTAGACCTAACTTAACAAAAACCTTGTGTAAACCTAACATAACAAAAACCTTGTGTAAACCTGTTAATAACAAATCCCTGTGTAAACCTTACATAACAAAAACCCAGTGTAAACCAGACATAAAAACCCCCAGTGTAAACTGGACATAACAAAAACCCTGTGTAAATCTGACATAACAAAAACCCTGTGTAAACCTGTTAATAACAAAAACCCTATGTAAACGTACCATAACAAAACCCTGTGTAAACCCGTTAATAGCAAAATCTGTGTAAACCTGTTAATAACAAAAACCCTGTGTAAACCTGCCAATAGCAAAACCATGTGTAAACCTGTTAATAACTAAAAACCCTGTGTAAACCTGTTAATAACAAAAACCCTGTGTAATCCTATTAATAACATAACCCTGTGTAAACCTGTTAATAACAAAAACCCTGTGTAAACCTGTTAAAGGGACAGTCTACACAAGATTTTTTATTGTTTTAAAAGAATGATAATCCCTTTATTACCCATCCCCCAGTTTTGCATAACCAACACAGTTAAAATAATATACTTTTAACCTCTGTGATTATCTTGTATCTAAGCCTCTGCAAACTGCCCCTTTTTTCAGTTCTTTTGACAGACTTGCAGTCTAGCCAATCAGTGCCTGCTCCCAGATAACTTCACGTGCACGAGCACAGTGTTAGCTATATGAAATACGTGAACTAACACCCTCTAGTGGTGAAAAACTGTTAAAATGCAATCTGAAAAGTGGGTGTCAAGGTCTAAGAAATTAGCATATGAACCTCCTAGGTTAAGCTTTCAACTAAGAATACCAAGAGAACAAAGCAAAATTGGTGATAAAAGTAAATTTGAAAATTGTTTAAAATTACATGCTCTATCTGAATCATGACAGTTTATTTTGGCCTAGACTGTCCCTTTAATAACAAAAACCCTGTGTAAACCTGTTAATAAAAAACCCTGTGTAAATCTGTTAATAACAAAATCCCTGTGTAAACCAGACATAACAAAAACCCTATGTAAACATACCATAACAAAAACCCTGTGTAAACCTGTTAATAACAAAATCTGTGTAAACCTGTTAATAACAAAAACCCTGTGTAAACCTGTCAATAGCAAAACCCTGTGTAAACCTGTTAACAAAAACCTTGTGTAAATCGGTTAATAACAAAAACCCTGTGTAAACCTGTTAATAACAAAAACCCTGTGTAATCCTATTAATAACATAACCCTGTGTAAACCTGTTAATAACAAAAATCATATTTAAACCTGACATAACAAAACCCTATGTAAACCTGACATAATAAAACTCTGTGTAAACCTATTAATAACATAACCCTGTGTAAATCTGTTAATAACAAAAACCCTGTGTAAATGTGTTAATAACAAAAACCCTGTGTAAACCAGACATAACAAAAGTCCTGTGTAAACCTTTTTATAACAAAATCACTGTGTAAACCTGTTAAAAACAAAAACCCTGTGTAAACCGGTTAATAACAAAAACCCTGTGTAAACCTGTTAATAACAAAAACCCTGTGTAATCCTATTAATAACATAACTCTGTGTAAACCTGTTAATAACAAAAACCATATGTAAACCTGACATAACAAAACCCTATGTAAACCTGACATAATAAAACTCTGTGTAAACCTATTAATAACATAACCCTGTGTAAATCTGTTAATAACAAAAACCCTGTGTAAATGTGTTAATAACAAAAACCCTGTGTAAACCAGACATAACAAAAGTCCTGTGTAAACCTTTTTATAACAAAATCACTGTGTAAACCTGTTAAAAACAAAAACCCTGTGTAAACCTGTTAATAACAAAAACCCTGTGTAAATCTGTTAATAATAAAAACCATGTGTAAACCTGTTAATAACAAAAACCCTGTGTAAATCTGTTAAAAACAAAAACCCGGTGTAAATCTGTTAATAACAAAAACCCTGTGTAAACCTGTTAATAATAAAAACCCTGTGTAAACTTGTTAATAACAAAACCCTGTGTAAACCTGTTAACAAAACAAAAGTCCTGTGTAAACCTTTTTATAACAAAATCCCTGTGTAAACCTGTTAATAACAAAAACCCTGTGTAAACCTGTTAATAACAAAAACCCTGTGTAAATCTGTTAAAAACAAAAACCCTGTGTAAATCTGTTAATAATAAAAACCCTGTGTAAACCTGTTAATAACAAAAACCCTGTGTAAATCTGTTAATAACAAAAACCCTGTGTAAATCTGTTAATAACAAAAACCCTGTGTAAACCTGTTAATAACAAAAACCCTGTGTAAATCTGTTAATAACAAAAACCCTGTGTAAATCTGTTAATAACAAAAACCCTGTGTAAACCTGTTAATAACAAAAACCCTGTGTAAACCTGTTAATAACATAACCCTGTGTAAACCTGTTAATAACAAAAACCCTGTGTAAACCTGTTAAAGGGACAGTCTACACAAGATTTTTTATTGTTTTAAAAGAATGATAATCCCTTTATTACCCATCCCCCAGTTTTGCATAACCAACACAGTTAAAATAATATACTTTTAACCTCTGTGATTATCTTGTATCTAAGCCTCTGCAAACTGCCCCTTTTTTCAGTTCTTTTGACAGACTTGCAGTCTAGCCAATCAGTGCCTGCTCCCAGATAACTTCACGTGCACGAGCACAGTGTTAGCTATATGAAATACGTGAACTAACACCCTCTAGTGGTGAAAAACTGTTAAAATGCAATCTGAAAAGTGGGTGTCAAGGTCTAAGAAATTAGCATATGAACCTCCTAGGTTAAGCTTTCAACTAAGAATACCAAGAGAACAAAGCAAAATTGGTGATAAAAGTAAATTTGAAAATTGTTTAAAATTACATGCTCTATCTGAATCATGACAGTTTATTTTGGCCTAGACTGTCCCTTTAATAACAAAAACCCTGTGTAAACCTGTTAATAAAAAACCCTGTGTAAATCTGTTAATAACAAAATCCCTGTGTAAACCAGACATAACAAAAACCCTATGTAAACATACCATAACAAAAACCCTGTGTAAACCTGTTAATAACAAAATCTGTGTAAACCTGTTAATAACAAAAACCCTGTGTAAACCTGTCAATAGCAAAACCCTGTGTAAACCTGTTAACAAAAACCTTGTGTAAATCGGTTAATAACAAAAACCCTGTGTAAACCTGTTAATAACAAAAACCCTGTGTAATCCTATTAATAACATAACCCTGTGTAAACCTGTTAATAACAAAAATCATATTTAAACCTGACATAACAAAACCCTATGTAAACCTGACATAATAAAACTCTGTGTAAACCTATTAATAACATAACCCTGTGTAAATCTGTTAATAACAAAAACCCTGTGTAAATGTGTTAATAACAAAAACCCTGTGTAAACCAGACATAACAAAAGTCCTGTGTAAACCTTTTTATAACAAAATCACTGTGTAAACCTGTTAAAAACAAAAACCCTGTGTAAACCGGTTAATAACAAAAACCCTGTGTAAACCTGTTAATAACAAAAACCCTGTGTAATCCTATAAATAACATAACTCTGTGTAAACCTGTTAATAACAAAAACCATATGTAAACCTGACATAACAAAACCCTATGTAAACCTGACATAATAAAACTCTGTGTAAACCTATTAATAACATAACCCTGTGTAAATCTGTTAATAACAAAAACCCTGTGTAAATGTGTTAATAACAAAAACCCTGTGTAAACCAGACATAACAAAAGTCCTGTGTAAACCTTTTTATAACAAAATCACTGTGTAAACCTGTTAAAAACAAAAACCCTGTGTAAACCTGTTAATAACAAAAACCCTGTGTAAATCTGTTAATAATAAAAACCATGTGTAAACCTGTTAATAACAAAAACCCTGTGTAAATCTGTTAAAAACAAAAACCCGGTGTAAATCTGTTAATAACAAAAACCCTGTGTAAACCTGTTAATAATAAAAACCCTGTGTAAACTTGTTAATAACAAAACCCTGTGTAAACCTGTTAACAAAACAAAAGTCCTGTGTAAACCTTTTTATAACAAAATCCCTGTGTAAACCTGTTAATAACAAAAACCCTGTGTAAACCTGTTAATAACAAAAACCCTGTGTAAATCTGTTAAAAACAAAAACCCTGTGTAAATCTGTTAATAATAAAAACCCTGTGTAAACCTGTTAATAACAAAAACCCTGTGTAAATCTGTTAATAACAAAAACCCTGTGTAAATCTGTTAATAACAAAAACCCTGTGTAAACCTGTTAATAACAAAAACCCTGTGTAAATCTGTTAATAACAAAAACCCTGTGTAAATCTGTTAATAACAAAAACCCTGTGTAAACCAGACATAACAAAAGTCCTGTGTAAACCTTTTTATAACAAAATCACTGTGTAAACCTGTTAAAAACAAAAACCCTGTGTAAACCTGTTAATAACAAAAACCCTGTGTAAATCTGTTAATAATAAAAACCATGTGTAAACCTGTTAATAACAAAAACCCTGTGTAAATCTGTTAAAAACAAAAACCCGGTGTAAATCTGTTAATAACAAAAACCCTGTGTAAACCTGTTAATAATAAAAACCCTGTGTAAACTTGTTAATAACAAAACCCTGTGTAAACCTGTTAACAAAACAAAAGTCCTGTGTAAACCTTTTTATAACAAAATCCCTGTGTAAACCTGTTAATAACAAAAACCCTGTGTAAACCTGTTAATAACAAAAACCCTGTGTAAATCTGTTAAAAACAAAAACCCTGTGTAAATCTGTTAATAATAAAAACCCTGTGTAAACCTGTTAATAACAAAAACCCTGTGTAAATCTGTTAATAACAAAAACCCTGTGTAAATCTGTTAATAACAAAAACCCTGTGTAAACCTGTTAATAACAAAAACCCTGTGTAAATCTGTTAATAACAAAAACCCTGTGTAAATCTGTTAATAACAAAAACCCTGTGTAAACCTGTTAATAACAAAAACCCTGTGTAAACCTGTTAATAACAAAAACCCTGTGTAAATCTGTTAATAATAAAAACCCTGTGTAAACTGGTTAATAACAAAAACCCTGCGTAAATCTGTTAAAAACAAAAACCCTGTGTAAATCTTATAATAACAAAAACCTGTGTAAACCTATTAATAATAAAAACCCTGTGTACACTTGTTAATAACAAAACCCTTTGTAAACCTGTTAATAATAAAACCCCTGTGTAAACTTGTTAATAACAAAACCCTGTGTAAACCTGTTAATAAAAAAACCCTGTGTAAATCTGTTAATAACAAAAACCCTGTGTAAACCGGACATAACAAAAGTCCAGTGTAAACCTTTTTATAACAAAATCCCTGTGTAAACCTGTTAATAACAAAAACCCTGTGTAAACCTGTCAATACTAAAAACCCTGTGTAAATCTGTTAATGAAACCCCCGTTTAAACCTGTTAATAACAAAAACCCTGTGTAAATCTGTTAACAAAAACCCTGTGTAAACCTGTTAATAATAAAAACCCTGTGTAAACCTGTTAATAAAAAACCCCTGTGTAAACCGGACATAACAAAAGTCCTGTGTAAACCTCTTAATAACAAAATCCCTGTGTAAGTCTGTTGATAACAAAAACCCTGTGTAAATCTGTTAAAAACAAAAACCCTGTGTAAACCTGTCAATCATAAAAACCCTGTGTAAATCTGTTAATAACAAACACCCTGTGTAAATCTGTTAGAAACAAAAACCCTGTGTAAACCTGTTAAAAACAAAAACCCTGTGTAAATCTGTTAAAAACAAAAACCCTATGTAAACCTGTTAATAACAAAAACCCTGTATAAACCTGACATAACAAAAACCCTGTGTAAACCTGTTAAAAACAAAAACCCTGTGTAAATCTGTTAATAATAAAACCCCTGTGTAAACCTGTTAATAACAATAACCCTGTGTAAAGTGTTAAAAACAAAAACCCTATGTAAATCTGTTAATAACAAAAACCCTGTGTAAATCTGTTAATAATAAAAACCCTGTGTAAACCTGACATAACAAAAAGTAAAAACACAACCTGCATAACACAATAATCTCTAACATATGTACAAAGAAAACTTTGACAAATAAAAATGAGACAACTTTGTAATTAGTGATGTCGCGAATAGTTCGCCGGCGAATAGTTCCCGGCGAACATAGCTTGTTCGCGATCGCCGCGGCGAGCGAGCATATGCGATGTTCAGTCTGCCCCCTATTCATCATCATTGAGTAAACTTTGACCCTGTACCTCACAGTCAGCAGACACATTCCAGCCAATCAGCAGCAGACCCTCCCTCCCAGACCCTCCCACCTCCTGGACAGCATCCATTTTAGATTCATTCGGAAGCTGCATTCTTAGTGAGAGGAGGGACAGTGTAGCTGCTGCTGATTTAATAGGGAAATCGATAGCTAGGCTAGTGTATTTAGTATCCATTACAGTCCTGAAGGACTCATCTGATCTCTGCTGTAAGGACAGCACCCCAAAAAGCCCTTTTTAGGGCTAGAACATCAGTCTGCTTTTTTTTTTTTTTTTCCTGTGTCATCTAATTGCAGTTGCCTGCCTGCCAGCGTGTGTGTCAGGCTCACAGCATATACTGTGCCCACTTGCCCAGTGCCACCACTCATATCTGGTGTAACAGTAGTGTACATTTAAAAAAAACAACACTTTTTTGACTGTGAAATAATAGCAGTCAGTTTCCTTCACACGTGTGCGTTTTAGGGCCTGCCTGGGCACAGTGTCACACCAGTGCAACTCATATCTGGTGTAACAGTAGTGTACATTAAAAAAAAAACTAGAAATTTGACTGTGAAATAATAGCAGTCAGTTTCCTTCACACGTGTGCGTTTCAGGGCCTGCCAGGGCACAGTGTCACACCAGTGCAACTCATATCTGGTGTAACAGTAGTGTTTATTAAAAAAAAAAACTAGAAATTTGACTGTGAAATAATAGCAGTCAGTTTCCTTCATGCGTGTGCGTATCAGGGCCTGCCAGGGCACAGTGTCACACCAGTGCAACTCATATCTGGTGTAAAAGTAGTGTGCATTAAAAAAAAACTAGAAATTTGACTGTGAAATAATAGCAGTCAGTTTCCTTCACACGTGTGTGTTTCAGGGCCTGCCAGGGCACAGTGTCACACCAGTGCAACTCATATCTGGTGTAACAGTAGTGTACATTAAAAAAAAAAAACTAGAAATTTGACTGTGAAATAATAGCAGTCAGTTTCCTTCACGCGTGTGCGTATCAGGGCCTGCCAGGGCACAGTGTCACACCAGTGCAACTCATATCTGGTGTAACAGTAGTGTACATTAAAAAAAAAAAACTAGAAATTTGAGTGTGAAATAATAGCAGTCAGTTTCCTTCACACGTGTGCGTTTCAGGGCCTGCCAGGGCACAGTGTCACACCACTGCAACTCATATCTGGTGTAACAGTAGTGTACATTTAAAAAAAAACAACACTTTTTTAGACTGTGAAATAATAGCAGTCAGTTTCCTTCACACGTGTGCGTTTCAGGGCCTGCCAGGGCACAGTGTCACACCAGTGCAACTCATATCTGGTGTAACAGTAATGTACCTTAAAAAAAAACTAGAAATTTGACTGTGAAATAATAGCAGTCAGTTTCCTTCACACGTGTGCGTTTCAGGGCCTGCCAGGGCACAGTGTCACACCAGTGCAACTCATATCTGGTGTAACAGTAGTGTACATTTAAAAAAAAAATACAATTTTGACTGTAATAGATTGAATAGCAGTTAGTTGTCTGCAAGCGTGTGTGTCAGGCCTACAGCGTCTACTCTGCCAACTTCTGCCAGTGCACAGTGCCACTCATATCTGTTGTCACAGTAGCTTGCATGCATAGTACCACTAATCGAAAAAAAAATGACAGGCAGAGGCAGGCCACCCCGCAGGGGCCGTTGTGGTCGTAGTGCTGTGATTCCCTTTGGCCCTAGAATAATGCCCAGTGTTCAGAGGCCACGTACCCTGAACTCGAAAAGATCTGAGGACATAGTTGACTGGCTAACACAGGACACCCAATCTTCTACAGCTTCCGCTCGGAACCTTGACGCACCATCCTCCTCCAGCTTAGCTTCGGGCACCTCTCAAGTTACCACTCGCCCGCCTGCCGCCACCACCAACACTATCACCACAGCCACTTCACTTGATCTGTCAGAGGAGTTATTTACACATCAGTTGGAAGAAATGAGTGATGCGCAACCATTATTGCCAGAGGATGTAGATAACAGGGATATGTCTCAGTCAGGCAGCATTACACACATGGACGTACGGTGTGATGATGATTATGTTGTACCTGCTGCTGCTTCCTTTGCTGAGTTGTCAGATACAAGTGAAGCGGTTGATGATGACGATGCGTCCGTGGATGTCACGTGGGTGCCCGCTAGAAGAGAAGAAGAACAGGGGGAAATTTCAGATGGGGAGACAGAGAGGAGGAGGAGACGAGTTGGAAGCAGGGGGAGGTCGTCACAAGGAGCTAGTGGCACAGTCAGACAGCATGCATCGGCACCCGGGGTCAGCCAGACAGCACGCCAATCAACGCATGCTGTTGCCACCACCAGAATGCTGTCATTGCAGAGCACAGGTCCAACCTTGTGCAAATGGGGAGTTTGCGGTTGTGCAAATGGACTGTTTGCGGTTGTTTGCGGTGCGTTAAACGGGGAGTTTGGTCTGTCACTGGGAAGCGGGCGTAACCCTTACACTACCTGATCGATATAACATCATACCTGATGTTTTAAAGCACGTTATTTCAAACAATTTAGGAATGTTAGGTGATTTATGCCCTTCACGGATTTAAACCAGACTCTGCATCAATTATGTAATTTTCCATGGGAGTTTTGCCATGGATCCCCCTCCGGCATGCCACAGTCCAGGTGTTAGTCCCCTTGAAACAACTTTTCCATCACTATTGTGGCCAGAAAGAATCCCTGTGGGTTTTAAAATTCGCCTGCCTATTGAAGTCTATGGCGGTTCGCCCGGTTCACCCGTTCGCGAACATTTGCGGAAAAATCGCGTTCGCCGTTCGCGAACGGAAAATTTTATGTTCGCAACATCCCTATTTGTAATCTTTGAAATAGCAATGCCCATGTACAAGCTGGGAGTTTTTATAAATTCATGTTCCTAGAATGCCTCAATGTCAGACCCTTGTATTTGTTTATCTTTTCATCTTAAAATCTTTAGCAACGGCAATACTGGCCTCATCATACCAATATATCTCTATATATGTGTATATATGTATTTATCTGTGTATATATGTATTTATGTATTTATATGTGTATATATGTATTTGTGTATTTATATGTGTATATACAGACATTAGTGATGTTGCGAATAGTTCACCGGCGAATAGTTCCCGGTCAACATAGCATGTTCGCGTTCGCCGCGGCGGGCGAACATATGTGATCTTCGATCCGCCCCCTATTCGTCATCATTGAGTAATACTTTGACCCTGCACCTCACAGTCAGCAGACACATTCAAGCCAATCAGCAGCAGACCCTCCCTCCCAGACCCTCCTACCTCCTGGACAGCATCCATTTTAGATTCATTTGGAAGTGCAGTGTAGCTGCTGCTGATTGAATAGGAAAATCGATAGCTAGGCTAGTGTATTCAGTGTCCACTACAGTCCTGAAGGACTCATCTGATCTCTGCTGAAAGGACAGCACCCCAAAAAGCCCTTTTTAGGGCTAGAACATCAGTCTGCTTTTTTTTTTTTTCTTTTCCTGTGTAATCTAATTGCAGTTGCCTGCCTGCCAGTGTGTGTGTCAGGATCACAGCGTATACTGTGCCCACTTGCCCAGTGCCACCACTCATATCTGGTGTAACAGTAGTGTAGATTTAAAAAAAAAAACACTTTTTTGACTGTGTTAAATAATAGCAGTCAGTTTCCTTCACACGTGTGCGTTTCAGTGCCTGCCTGCCAGGGCACAGTGTCACCCCAGTGCAACTCATATCTGGTGTAACAGTAGTGTACATTTAAAAAAAACAACACTTTTTTAGACTGTGAAATAATAGCAGTCAGTTTCCTTCACACGTGTGCGTTTCAGTGCCTGCCTGCCAGGGCACAGTGTCACACCAGTGCAACTCATATCTGGTGTAACAGTAGTGTACATTAAAAAAAAAAACTAGAAATTTGACTCTGAAATAATAGCAGTCAGTTTTCTTCACGCGTGTGCGTTTCAGGGCCTGCCAGGGCACAGTGTCACACCAGTGCAACTCATATCTGGTGTAACAGTAGTGTACATTAAAAAAAAAAATAGAAATTTGACTGTGAAATAATAGCAGTCAGTTTCCTTCACACGTGTGCGTTTCAGGGCCTGCCAGGGCACAGTGTCACACCAGTGCAACTCATATCTGGTGTAACAGTAGTGTACATTAAAAAAAAATAGAAATTTGACTGTGAAATAATAGCAGTCAGTTTCCTTCACACGTGTGCGTTTCAGGGCCTGCCAGGGCACAGTGTCACACCAGTGCAACTCATATCTGGTGTAACAGTAGTGTACATTAAAAAAAAATAGAAATTTGACTGTGAAATAATAGCAGTCAGTTTCCTTCACACGTGTGCATTTCAGGGCCTGCCAGGGCACAGTGTCACACCAGTGCAACTCATATCTGGTGTAACAGTAGTGTACATTAAAAAAAAAACTAGAAATTTGACTGTGAAATAATAGCAGTCAGTTTCCTTCACACGTGTGCATTTCAGGGCCCGCCAGGGCACAGTGTCACACCAGTGCAACTCATATCTGGTGTAACAGTAGTGTACATTAAAAAAAAAAAATAGAAATTTGACTGTGAAATAATAGCAGTCAGTTTTCTTCATGCGTGTGCGTTTCAGGGCCTGCCAGGGCACAGGGTCACACCAGTGCAACTCATATCTGGTGTAACAGTAGTGTACATTAAAAAAAAAATAGAAATTTGACTGTGAAATAATAGCAGTCAGTTTCCTTCACATGTGTGTGTTTCAGGGCCTGCCAGGGCACAGTGTCACACTAGTGCAACTCATATCTGGTGTAACAGTAGTGTTCATTAAAAAAAAAAATTGAAATTTGACTGTGAAATAATAGCAGTCAGTTTCCTCCACACGTGTGCGTTTCAGGGCCTGCCAGGGCACAGTGTCACACCAGTGCAACTCATATCTGGTGAAACAGTAGTGTACATTTAAAAAAAAAAATTTTTTGACTGTAATAGATTGAATAGCAGTTAGTTGTCTGCAAGCGTGTGTGTCAGGCCTACAGCGTCTACTCTGCCAACTTCTGCCAGTGCACAGTACCACTCATATCTGTTGTCACAGTAGCTTGCACGCATAGTACCAATAATCTAAAAAAAAATGACAGGCAGAGGCAGGCCACCCCGCAGGGGCCGTCGTGGTTGTGGTGCTGTGATTCCCTTTGGCCCTAGAATAATGCCCAGTGTTCAGAGGCCACGTACCCTGAACTCGAAAAGTTCTGAGGACATAGTTGACTGGCTAACACAGGACACCCAATCTTCTAAAGCTTCCGCTCAGAACCTTGACGCACCATCCTCCTCCAGCTTAGCTTCGGGCACCTCTCAAGTTACCACTCGCCTGCCTGCCGCCACCACCAACAGTAGCACCACAGCCGCTTCACTTGATCTGTCAGAGGAGTTATTTACACATCAGTTGGAAGAAATGAGTGATGCGCAACCATTATTGCCAGAGGATGTAGATAACAGGGATATGTCTCAGTCAGGCAGCATTACACACATGGACGTACGGTGTGATGATGATGATGTTGTACCCGCTGCTGCTTCCTTTGCTGAGTTGTCAGATACAAGTGAAGCGGTTGATGATGATGATGCGTCCGTGGATGTCACGTGGGTGCCCGCTAGAAGAGAAGAAGAACAGGGGGAAAGTTCAGATGGGGAGACAGAGAGGAGGAGGAAACGAGTTGGAAGCAGGGGGAGGTCGTCGCAAGGAGCTAGTGGCACAGTCAGACAGCATGCATCGGTACCCGAGGTGAGCCAGACAGCACGATAACAGGGAAATGTCTCAGTTAGGCAGCATTACACACATGGACATACGGTGTGATGAATGATGATGTTGTACCCGCTGCTGCTTCCTTTGCTGAGTTGTCAGATACAAGTGAAGCGGTTGATGATGACGATGCATCCGTGGATGTCACGTGGGTGCCCGCTAGAAGAGAAGAAGACCAGGGGGAAAGTTCAGATGGGGAGACAGAGAGGAGGAGGAGACGAGTTGGAAGTAGGGGGAGGTCGTCGCAAGGAGTTAGTGGCACAGTCAGACAGCATGCATCGGCACCCAGGGTCAGCCAGACAGCACGCCAATCAACGCATGCTGTTGCCACCACCAGAATGCCGTCATTGCAGAGCTCAGCAGTGTGGCATTTTTTTTGTGTATCTGCCTCTGACAACAGCGATACCATTTGCAACCTGTGCCAAAAAATACTGATTCGTGGGAAGTCCAACACCCACCTAGGTACAACTGCTTTGCGAAGGCACATGATCGCACATCACAAACGCCTATGGGATCAACGCATGAGTACAAGCAGCACACAAACTCAAAGCCGCCATCCTCCTCCTGGTCCAGCATCTTCAGCCACGTCAACCACTACTGTCCTCCTTGGCCCCTCTCAACCATCCGCCACTCTGTCTCTCGCCTTGAGCAGTTCCTGCTCATCTGCCCACAGTCAGGTGTCTGTCAAGGACATGTTTGAGCGTAAGAAGCCAATGTCACAAAGTCACCCCCTTGCCCGGCATCTGATAGCTGGCTTGTCTGAACTCTTAGCCCGCCAGCTTTTACCATACAAGCTGGTGGAGTCTGAGGCGTTCCAAAAATTTGTAGCTATTGGGACACCGCAGTGGAAGGTACCCGGCCGAAATTTCTTTGCACAAAGGGCAATCCCCAGCCTGTACTCGATTGTGCGAAAGGAAGTAATGGCATGTCTGGCACACAGTGTTGGGGCAAGGGTCCATCTGACCACTGATACCTGGTCTGCAAAGCATGATCAGGGCAGGTATATCACCTACACTGGGCATTGGGTAAACCTGCTGAAGGCTGCCAAGCATGGAATGCGTGGCTCTGCAGAGGAGATGGTGACACCGCAACGACTTGCAGGCAGGCCTGCTGCCACCTCCTTTAGTCCTCCTACTCCATCCTCTTCCATAACCTCCTCGGCTGAGTCCTCTTCTGCTGCTGCGTCTTGCTCCACATCAATGGTACCCCCCCAGCTCCCCAGGTACTATTCCACATCCCGGATACGGCAGTGTCACGCCGTCTTGGGGTTGAATTGCCTGAAAGCAGATAGTCACACCGGACCAGCACTCCTGTCCGCCCTGAACGCACAGGTGGATCAGTGGCTGACTCCGCACCAACTGGAGATCGGCAAAGTGGTTTGTGACAACGGAAGAAATTTGTTGGCGGCATTGAATTTGGGCAAATTGACACATGTGCCGTGCATGGCACATGTGTGTAATCTGATCGTACAACGCTTTGTGCATAAGTACCCAGGCTTACAGGACATCCTGAAGCAGGCCAGGAAGGTGTGTGGCCATTTCAGGCATTCCTACACGGCCATGGCGCACTTTTCAGATATCCAGCGGCGAAACAACATGCCAGTGAGGCGCTTGATTTTCGACAGCCCGAATTCAACACTGCTAATATTCGACCGCCTGCTCCAACAAGAAAAAGCCATTAACGACTATTTGTATGACTGGGGTGCTAGGACAGCCTCTGCGGAGCTGGGAATTTTTTTGCCACGTTACTGGACGCTCATGCACAATGCCTGTAGGCTCATGCGTCCTTTTGAGGAGGTGACAAACCTAGTCAGTCACACCGAAGGCACCATCAGCAACATCATACCATTTGTTTTCTTCCTGGAGCGTGCCCTGCGAAGAGTGCTGGATCAGGCCGTAGATGAGCGTGAAGAGGAAGAGGAAGAGTTGTGGTCACCATCACCACCAGAAACAGCCTTATCAGCATTGCTTGCTGGACCTGTGGCAACGCTGGAAGAGGATTGTGAGGAAGTAGAGTCAGAGGAGGAATGTGGCTTTGAGGAGGAGGAGGAAGACCAACCACAACAGGCATCCCAGGGTGCTCGTTGTCACCTATCTGGTACCCGTGGTGTTGTATGTGGCTGGGGGGAAGAACATACCTTCAGTGAGATCACTGAGGACGAGGAACGGGACATGAGTAGCTCGGCATCCAACCTTGTGCAAATGGGGTCTTTCATGCTGTCGTGCCTGTTGAGGGACCCTCGTATAAAAAGGCTGAAGGAGAATGACCTGTACTGGGTGTCCACGCTACTAGACCCCCGGTATAAGCATAAAGTGCCTGAAATGTTACCGAATTACCGCAAGTCGGAAAGGATGCAGCAGTTCCAAAATAAATTAAAAAGTATGCTTTACACAGCGTATAAGGGTGATGTCAAAGCACAACGGGAATCTAACAGGGGAAGAGGTGAAAGTAATCCTCCTCCTCCCACGACCACGCCGGCAAAGACAGGACGCTTTACAGACATATTGTTGATGGAGGACATGCAGAGCTTTTTAAGTCCTACGCATCGCCACAGCCCTTCGGGGTCCACCCTCAGAGAACGACTCTACCGACAGGTAGCAGACTACCTCGCCTTAACTGCAGATATCGACACTCTGAGGAGCGATGAACCCTTTGACTACTGGGTGTGCAGGCTTGACCTGTGGCCTGAGCTATCCCAATTTGCGATAGAACTTCTGGCCTGCCCCGCTTCAAGTGTCCTGTCAGAAAGGACCTTCAGTGCAGCAGGAGGTATTGTCACTGAGAAGAGAAGTCGCCTAGGTCAAAAAAGTCTAGATTACCTAACCTTTATTAAGATGAATGAGGGATGGATCCTGAAGGGACTGACAGTGGGTGATACATTCGACTAAAAAAGGCCTGATGAGATGAGCTGCCTTGGGCTAAAAATGGTCCACACGCTGCTGTATTTTATCTCTGAATGCCGGATGACTCACGTGACTTATCTGCCACCAACTAGGGTTCAAGCCGCAATGTTTTAGGGCACTTTCTGCCTGGGAAACAAACATCAATTTTTCTGGCCGCTGCTACAGCAGCGGCTGCAACATTACCTAATTTTTCAGGCATGTGTACATGCCTAATTTTTCTGGCCTCTGGTGCTGCACTGTGGCTTCAAAAACCAACCAAAAAAAAAGGCACATAACAGGGATTAAACTGATAGGAATAGTACTACTTAACACACCACTCCTATCTGGTGGCACATTAGATTGCATGCGCAGTGCCCCAAATTTGAAGTAGGAGGTCCGACCAAGCATCTTTTTCCATCTCCTTGGTTCCTAAAATCGATGCCATATACACGTCCCCTGATAGGGGACGTAACAGGGATTAAACTGATAAGAATAGTACTACTTAACACACCACTCCTATCTGGTGGCACATTAGATTGCACGCGCAGTGCCCCAAATTTGAAGTAGGAGGACCGACCAAGCATCTTTTTCCATCTCCCGGTTCATAAAATCGATGCCATATACACGTCCCCTGATAGGGGACGTAACAGGGATTAAACTGATAAGAATAGAACTACTTAACACACCACTCCTATCTGGTGGCACATTAGATTGCATGCGCAGTGCCCCAAATTTGAAGTAGGAGGACCGACCAAGCATCTTTTTCCATCTCCCGGCTCCTAAAATCGATGCCATATACACGTCCCCTGATAGGGGACGTAACAGGGATTAAACTGATAAGAATAGTACTACTTAACACACCACTCCTATCTGGTGGCACATTAGATTGCACGCGCAGTGCCCCAAATTTGAAGTAGGAGGACCGACCAAGCATCTTTTTCCATCTCCCGGTTCCTAAAATCAATGCCATATACACGTCCCCTGATAGGGGACTTAACAGGGATTAAACTGATAGGAATAGTACTACTTAACACACCTTATAATAACGCAGAGAGAGGCAACGCAGAGAGAGGAGTCTGAAGAAGAGGAGTCAGAGGAGGAAGGTGGCTTTGAGAAGGTGGAAGACCAAACACAGCAGGCGTCCCAGGGGGCTTGTTGTCACCTTTTGGGGACCCTTGGTGTTGTACGTGGCTGGGTGGAGGAAGAGACCTTCAATGACATCAGTGAGGACAAGGAACGGGACATGGCTAGCTTGGTATCCAACCTTGTGCAAATGGGGAGTTTGCCGTTGTGCAAATGGACTGTTTGCGGTTGTTTGCGGTGCGTTAAACAGGGAGTTTGGTCTGTCACTGTGAAGCGGGCCTAACCCTTACACTACCTGATCGATACAACATCATACCTGATGTTTTAAAGGACGTTATTCCAAACAATTTAGGAATGTTAGGTGATTTATGCCCTTTATGGATTAAAACCAGACTCTGTATCAACTATGTAATTTTCCATGGGAGTTTTGCCATGGATCCCCCTCCGGCATGCCACAGTCCAGGTGTTAGTCCCCTTGAAACAACTTTTCCATCACTATTGTGGCCAGAAAGAGTCCCTGTGGGTTTTAAAATTTGCCTGCCTATTGAAGTCTATGGCGGTTCGCCCAGTTCGCCCGTTCGCGAACATTTGCGGTAATTCGCATTCGCTGTTCGCAAACGGAAAATTTTATGTTCGCGACATCTCTCTCTCTCTCTCTCTATATATATATATATATATATATATATACACACAAAAATACATCTTTATCAATATATCTTTATGTGTCTCAAAGTTAAAGCCATTTGCCTGCCTTTTTGTTTTTCAAACACCCGAGATGTCCTATTTTTGAGCCCTTATAACTTTTGTGTGCAATTTTTTTTTTAAATAAGTTTAATTAGACAGTCAGCCAGATTACGAGTTTTGCGTTATGAATTAAAAAGCATTGTTATGGCTCTTTTTCACTACCGCTGGTATTACAGGTGTTGTAGGTATAGGTGTACCGCACACCTTTTTGGCCGTCACGCAACGTAAGTACTGCACTTTTTAAAAAGTTATTTTTCAATGGGACTTCCACAGCGCCGGTATTACAAGTTTGACTGGCAGGCCAAAAAGTGAGCGTTACAGCCTATAACTACAAGATCTGTACCGCCACCTGAAAGTCAGTAGTTATGAGTTTTACGTTACAAAGCTGTACCATAAAACTCATAACTAAAGTGTTAAAAAGTAGACTAACACCCATAAACTACCTATTAATCCCTAAACCGGTAACCCCTAAACCGAGGCCCTCCCGCATCGCAAACACTAAAATATTTTTTTTAACCCCTAATCTGCCGCTCCGGACATCGCTGCCACTATAATAAACATATTAACCCCTAAACCACCACACTCCTGCATCGCAAACACTAGTTAAATGTTATTAACCCCTAATCTGCTGCCTCCCATATCGTCCCCACCTACATACACTTATTAACTCCTAATCTGCTGTCCCTAACATCGCCGCAACCTACATTACTGTTATTAACCCCTAATCTGCTGCCCCAATGTCGCCGCCACTATACTAAAGTTATTAACCCCTAAACCTAAGTCTAACCCTAACGTAACCCTAACCCAAACACCCAATCAGCCAATAGAATTCGAGGTCAATCCTATTGGCTGATGAAGATAGAAGGATGAAGATAGAAAATGCTGCCTGGATGAAGACTTCTGCCATCTGGAGGACCTCTTCTGCCCCGATCGGATTAAGACTTCTGCCGTAGGGAGGACCACTTGTGCCCGGCTGGGTGAAGACGGCTCAAGGTAGGGTGATCTTCAGGGGGTTAGTGTTAGGTTTTATTAAGGGGGGATTGGGTGGGTTTTAGAGTAGGGGTGTGTGGGTGGTAAGTTGTAATGTTGGGGGGGTATTGTATTTTTTTTTACAGGTAAAAGAGCTGATTACTTTTGGTCAATTTGTATTTATTTTAGCTAGGTAGTTATTAAATAGTTAATAACTATTTAATAACTATTGTACCTAGTTAAAATAAATACAAAGATGCCTGTGAAATAAAAATAAACCCTAAAATAGCTATAATATAACTATTAGTTATATTGTAGCTAGCTTAGGGTTTATTTTATAGGTAAGTATTTAGTTTTAAATAGGAGTAATATAGTTAATGATAGTAATTTTATTTATATTTATTTAAATTATATTTAAGTTAGGGGGGGTTAAGGTTAGACTTAGGTTTAGGGGTTAATACATTTAATATAGTAGCGGCGACGTTGGGTGCGGCAGATAAGGGTTTAATACATGTAGGTAGGTGTCGATGATGTTAGGGCCGGCAGATTAGGGGTTAATACAATTTAACCTGTGTTTGCGAGGCAGGAATGCGGCAGTTTAGGGGTTAATACATTTATTAAAGTTGCGGCGATGTCCGGTCGGCAGATTAGGGGTTAAAAAAAAATATTTTAGTGTTTGCGATGTGGGGGGACCTCTGTTTAGAGGTTAATAGGTAGTTTATGGGTGTTAGTGTACTTTTTAGCACTTTATTTAAGAGCTTTATGTTCCGGCATAAGCCCATAAAACTCTTAACTACTGACTTTCAAATGTGGTAGGAGTCTTGACAGGAGAGGGTCTACCGCTCACTTCTACCAAGACTCGTAATACCAGCGTTAGGCAACTCCCATTAAAAAGATAGGATATGCAATTGACGTAAGGGGATTTGCGGTAGCCTCGAGTCGAGGAAGAAAAGTGAGTGGTACACCTGTACCTGTCAGACTCGTAATACCAGCGGGCGTTAAAAAGCAGCGTTGGGACCTCTCAACACTGCTTTTTAAAGCTAACGCAGAACTCGTGATCTAGCCGATAGTTAGGTGGCAGCGATTTTGGGGGCAGCAGATTAGGGGTTAATAACAGTAATGTAGGTTGTGGCGATTTTGGGGGCAGCAGATTAGGGGTGTTTAGACTTGGGGTTTATGTTAGGGTGTTAGGTTTAAACATAAAACATTTTTTCCCCATAGACATCAATGGGGCTGCGTTTCGGAGCTTTACGCTCCGTGATTGCAGGTGTTAATTTTTTTTTAGCCGGCTCTCCCCATTGTTGTCTATGGGGAAATCGTGCACGAGCACGTAACAGCAGCTCAAAGCAGCACTGGTATTTGTGTGCGGTATGGAGCTCAACGCTGCCATATCGCCAACAAACGCCGGCTCATAATTCCAGCGCGGGGAGTGAAATACCACCGAAAATGCTGCTGTCGTTATGAATGTACCTGTACATTGTAATATATTTTTGAAGTGTTTTGTGAAACTTTTTTTTTTGCGGAAAACAATTAACTACAGCTCTTTGAGTGCAAAAAGGATTATTGCGTAAAAGGCAATTTTGTGCACAATCACTATGAAAATTGCTTGCGATAAGACTGTATCATGTGCAGAAAATACATAACGCGTGACTTGTAATCTTGCCTATTATGTTTCAAATAAACTAAAAACTGAGAATGCTTAAAGCTATACACATTTCAAAATGTCTTGCATTAAACCAAAACATGCAATTTAGTCCAATTCAAAATGGATTTTCAAGTTGACAAGATCTGTGAATTAGTAACAGTAGTGTACATTAAAAAAAAAAACTAGAAATTTGACTGTGAAATAATAGCAGTCAGTTTTCTTCACGCGTGTGCGTTTCAGGGCCTGCCAGGGCACAGTGTCACACCAGTGCAACTCATATCTGGTGTAACAGTAGTGTACATTAAAAAAAAAAATAGAAATTTGACTGTCAAATAATAGCAGTCAGTTTCCTTCACACGTGTGCGTTTCAGGGCCTGCCAGGGCACAGTGTCACACCAGTGCAACTCATATCTGGTGTAACAGTAGTGTACATTAAAAAAAATTTAGAAATTTGACTGTGAAATAATAGCAGTCAGTTTCCTTCACACGTGTGCGTTTCAGGGCCTGCCAGGGCACAGTGTCACACCAGTGCAACTCATATCTGGTGTAACAGTAGTGTACATTAAAAAAAAATAGAAATTTGACTGTGAAATAATAGCAGTCAGTTTCCTTCACACGTGTGCATTTCAGGGCCTGCCAGGGCACAGTGTCACACCAGTGCAACTCATATCTGGTGTAACAGTAGTGTACATTAAAAAAAAAACTAGAAATTTGACTGTGAAATAATAGCAGTCAGTTTCCTTCACACGTGTGCATTTCAGGGCCCGCCAGGGCACAGTGTCACACCAGTGCAACTCATATCTGGTGTAACAGTAGTGTACATTAAAAAAAAAAATAGAAATTTGACTCTGAAATAATAGCAGTCAGTTTTCTTCATGCGTGTGCGTTTCAGGGCCTGCCAGGGCACAGTGTCACACCAGTGCAACTCATATCTGGTGTAACAGAAGTGTACATTAAAAAAAAAAATAGAAATTTGACTGTGAAATAATAGCAGTCAGTTTCCTTCACACGTGTGTGTTTCAGGGCCTGCCAGGGCACAGTGTCACACTAGTGCAACTCATATCTGGTGTAACAGTAGTGTACATTAAAAAAAAAAATTGAAATTTGACTGTGAAATAATAGCAGTCAGTTTCCTTCACACGTGTGCGTTTCAGGGCCTGCCAGGGAACAGTGTCACACCAGTGCAACTCATATCTGGTTAAACAGTAGTGTACATTTAAAAAAAATACAATTTTGACTGTAATAGATTGAATAGCAGTTAGTTGTCTGCAAGCGTGTGTGTCAGGCCTACAGCGTCTACTCTGCCAACTTCTGCCAGTGCACAGTGCCACTCATATCTGTTGTCACAGTAGCTTGCACGCATAGTACCACTAATCTAAAAAAAAATGACAGGCAGAGGCAGGCCACCCCGCAGGGGCCGTCGTGGTCGTGGTGCTGTGATTCCCTTTGGCCCTAGAATAATGCCCAGTGTTCAGAGGCCACGTACCCTGAACTCGAAAAGTTCTGAAGACATAGTTGACTGGCTAACACAGGACACCCAATCTTCTAAAGTTTCCGCTCAGAACCTTAACGCACCATCCTCCTCCAGCTTAGCTTCGGGCACCTCTCAAGTTACCACCCGCCTGCCTGCCGCCACCACCAACAGTAGCACCACAGCCGCTTCACTTGATCTGTCAGAGGAGTTATTTACACATCAGTTGGAAGAAATGAGTGATGCGCAACCATTATTGCCAGAGGATGTAGATAACAGGGATATGTCTCAGTCAGGCAGCATTACACACATAGACGTACGGTGTGATGATGATGATGTTGTACCCGCTGCTGCTTCCTTTGCTAAGTTGTCAGATACAAGTGAAGCGGTTGATGATGATGATGCGTCCATGGATGTCACGTGGGTGCCCGCTAGAAGAGAAAAAGAACAGGGGGAAAGTTCAGATGGGGAGACAGAGAGGAGGAGGAAACGAGTTGGAAGCAGGGGGAGGTCGTCGCAAGGAGCTAGTGGCACAGTCAGACAGCATGCATCGGTACCCGAGGTGAGCCAGACAGCACGATAACAGGGAAATGTCTCAGTTAGGCAGCATTACACACATGGACATACGGTGTGATGATGATGATGTTGTATCCGCTGCTGCTTCCTTTGCTGAGTTGTCAGATACAAGTGAAGCGGTTGATGATGACGATGCGTCCGTGGATGTCACGTGGGTGCCCGCTAGAAGAGAAGAAGAACAGGGGGAAAGTTCAGATGGGGAGACAGAGAGGAGGAGGAGACGAGTTGGAAGTAGGGGGAGGTCGTCGCAAGGAGTTAGTGGCACAGTCAGACAGCATGCATCGGCACCCGGGGTCAGCCAGACAGCACGCCAATCAACGCATGCTGTTGCCACCACCAGAATGCCGTCATTGCAGAGCTCAGCAGTGTGGCATTTTTTTTGTGTATCTGCCTCTGACAACAGCGATACCATTTGCAACCTGTGCCAAAAAAAACTGAGTCGTGGGAAGTCCAACACCCACCTAGGTACAACTGCTTTGCGAAGGCACATGATCGCACATCAGAAACGCCTATGGGATCAACGCATGAGTACAAGCAGCACTCAAACTCAAAGCCACCATCCTCCTCCTGGTCCAGCATCTTCAGCCACGTCAACCACTACTGTCCTCCTTGGCCCCTCTCAACCATCCGCCACTCTGTCTCTCACCTTGAGCAGTTCCTGCTCATCTGCCCACAGTCAGGTGTCTGTCAAGGACACGTTTGAGCGTAAGAAGCCAATGTCACAAAGTCACCCCCTTGCCCGGCATCTGATAGCTGGCTTGTCTGAACTCTTAGCCCGCCAGCTTTTACCATACAAGCTGGTGGAGTCTGAGGCGTTCCAAAAATTTGTAGCTATTGGGACACCGCAGTGGAAGGTACCCGGCCGAAATTTCTTTGCACAAAGGGCAATCCCCAGCCTGTACTCGATTGTGCGAAAGGAAGTAATGGCATGTCTGGCACACAGTGTTGGGGCAAGGGTCCATCTGACCACTGATACCTGGTCTGCA
The DNA here is from genome assembly GCF_027579735.1 of Bombina bombina. Classification (NCBI taxonomy): domain Eukaryota; kingdom Metazoa; phylum Chordata; class Amphibia; order Anura; family Bombinatoridae; genus Bombina; species Bombina bombina. The sequence continues at coordinate 263,162,862 of NC_069507.1, read as the reverse complement.
AAGCATGGTCAGGGCAGGTATATCACCTACACTGCGCATTGGGTAAACCTGCTGAAGGCTGCCAAGCATGGAATGCGTGGCTCTGCAGAGGAGATGGTGACACCGCAACGACTTGCAGGCAGGCCTGCTGCCACCTCCTTTAATCCTCCTACTCCATCCTCTTCCATAACCTCCTCGGCTGAGTCCTCTTCTGCTGCTGCGTCTTGCTCCACATCAATGGTACCCCCCCAGCTCCCCAGGTACTATTCCACATACCGGATACAGCAGTGTCACGCCGTCTTGGGGTTGAATTGCCTGAAAGCAGATAGTCACACCGGACCAGCACTCCTGTCCGCCCTGAACGCACAGGTGGATAAGTGGCTGACTCTGCACCAACTGGAGATTGGCAAAGTGGTTTGTGACAACGGAAGAAATTTGTTGGCGGCATTGAATTTGGGCAAGTTGACACATGTGCCGTGCATGGCACATGTGTGTAATCTGATCGTACAACGCTTTGTGCATAAGTGCCCAGGCTTACAGGACATCCTGAAGCAGGCCAGGAAGGTGTGTGGCCATTTCAGGCATTCCTACACGGCCATGGCGCACTTTTCAGATATCCAGCGGCGAAACAACATGCCAGTGAGGCGCTTGATTTTCGACAGCCCGAATTCAACACTGCTAATATTCGACCGCCTGCTCCAACAAGAAAAAGCCATTAACGACTATTTGTATGACTGGGGTGCTAGGACAGCCTCTGCGGAGCTGGGAATTTTTTTGCCACGTTACTGGACGCTCATGCACAATGCCTGTAGGCTCATGCGTCCTTTTGAGGAGGTGACAAACCTAGTCAGTTACACCGAAGGCACCATCAGCAACATCATACCATTTGTTTTCTTCCTGGAGCGTGCCCTGCGAAGAGTGCTGGATCAGGCCGTAGATGAGCGTGAAGAGGAAGAGGAAGAGTTGTGGTCACCATCACCACCAGAAACAGCCTTATCAGCATTGCTTGCTGGACCTGTGGCAACGCTGGAAGAGGATTGTGAGGAAGTAGAGTCAGAGGAGGAATGTGGCTTTGAGGAGGAGGAGGAAGACCAACCACAACAGGCATCCCAGGGTGCTCGTTGTCACCTATCTGGTACCCGTGGTGTTGTACGTGGCTGGGGGGAAGAACATACCTTCAGTGAGATCACTGAGGACGAGGAACGGGACTTGAGTAGCTCGGCATCCAACCTTGTGCAAATGGGGTCTTTCATGCTGTCGTGCCTGTTGAGGGACCCTCGTATAAAAAGGCTGAAGGAGAATGACCTGTACTGGGTGTCCACGCTACTAGACCCCCGGTATAAGCATAAAGTGCCTGAAATGTTACCGAATTACCGCAAGTCGGAAAGGATGCAGCAGTTCCAAAATAAATTAAAAAGTATGCTTTACACAGCGTATAAGGGTGATGTCAAAGCACAACTGGAATCTAACAGGGGAAGAGGTGAAAGTAATCCTCCTCCTCCCACGACCACGCCGGCAAGGACAGGACGCTTTACAGACGTATTGTTGATGGAGGACATGCAGAGCTTTTTAAGTCCTACGCATCGCCACAGCCCTTCGGGGTCCACCCTCAGAGAACGTCTCGACCGACAGGTAGCAGACTACCTCGCCTTAACTGCAGATATCGACACTCTGAGGAGCGATGAACCCTTTGACTACTGGGTGTGCAGGCTTGACCTGTGGCCTGAGCTATCCCAATTTGCGATAGAACTTCTGGCCTGCCCCGCTTCAAGTGTCCTGTCAGAAAGGACCTTCAGTGCAGCAGGAGGTATTGTCACTGAGAAGAGAAGTCGCCTAGGTCAAAAAAGTCTAGATTACCTAACCTTTATTAAGATGAATGAGGGATGGATCCTGAAGGGACTGACAGTGGGCGATACATTCGACTAAAAAAGGCCTGATGAGATCAGCTGCCTTGGGCTAAAAATGGTCCACACTCTGCTGTATTTTATCTCTGAATGCCGGATGACTTGCGTGACTTATCTGCCACCAACTAGGGTTCAAGCCGCAATGTTTTAGGGCACTTTCTGCCTGGGAAACAAACATCAATTTTTCTGGCCGCTGCTACAGCAGCGGCTGCAACATTACCTAATTTTTCAGGCATGTGTACTTGCCTAATTTTTCTGGCCTCTGGTGCTGCACTGTGGCTTCAAAAACCAAACCAAAAAAAAGGCACATAACAGGGATTAAACTGATAGGAATAGTACTACTTAACACACCACTCCTATCTGGTGGCACATTAGATTGCACGCGCAGTGCCCCAAATTTGAAGTAGGAGGACCGACCAAGCATCTTTTTCCATCTCCCGGTTCATAAAATCGATGCCATATACACGTCCCCTGATAGGGGACGTAACAGGGATTAAACTGATAAGAATAGAACTACTTAACACACCACTCCTATCTGGTGGCACATTAGATTGCATGCGCAGTGCCCCAAATTTGAAGTCGGAGGACCGACCAAGCATCTTTTTCCATCTCCCGGATCCTAAAATCGATGCCATATACACGTCCCCTGATAGGGGACGTAACAGGGATTAAACTGATAAGAATAGTACTACTTAACACACCACTCCTATCTGGTGGCACATTAGATTGCACGCGCAGTGCCCCAAATTTGAAGTAGGAGGTCCGACCAAGTATCTTTTTCCATCTCCCGGTTCCTAAAATCGATGCCATATACACGTCCCCTGATAGGGGACGTAACAGGGATTAAACTGATAAGAATAGTACTACTTAACACACCACTCCTATCTGGTGGCACATTAGATTGCACGCGCAGTGCCCCAAATTTGAAGTAGGAGGACAGACCAAGCATCTTTTTCCATCTCCCGGTTCATAAAATCAATGCCATATACACGTCCCCTGATAGGGGACGTAACAGGGATTAAACTGATAAGAATAGAACTACTTAACACACCACTCCTATCTGGTGGCACATTAGATTGCACGCGCAGTGCCCCAAATTTGAAGTAGGAGGACCGACCAAGCATCTTTTTCCATCTCCCGGTTCATAAAATCGATGCCATATACACGTCCCCTGATAGGGGACGTAACAGGGATTAAACTGATAAGAATAGAACTACTTAACACACCACTCCTATCTGGTGGCACATTAGATTGCATGCGCAGTGCCCCAAATTTGAAGTAGGAGGACCGACCAAGCATCTTTTTCCATCTCCCGGCTCCTAAAATCGATGCCATATACACGTCCCCTGATAGGGGACGTAACAGGGATTAAACTGATAAGAATAGTACTACTTAACACACCACTCCTATCTGGTGGCACATTAGATTGCACGCGCAGTGCCCCAAATTTGAAGTAGGAGGACCGACCAAGCATCTTTTTCCATCTCCCGGTTCCTAAAATCAATGCCATATACACGTCCCCTGATAGGGGACGTAACAGGGATTAAACTGATAGGAATAGTACTATTTAACACACCTTATAATAACGCAGAGAGAGGCAACGCAGAGAGAGGAGTCTGAAGAAGAGGAGTCAGAGGAGGAAGGTGGCTTTGAGAAGGTGGAAGACCAAACACAGCAGGCGTCCCAGGGGGCTTGTTGTCACCTTTCGGGGACCCTTGGTGTTGTACGTGGCTGGGTGGAGGAAGAGACCTTCAATGACATCAGTGAGGACAAGGAACGGGACATGGCTAGCTTGGTATCCAACCTTGTGCAAATGGGGAGTTTGCCGTTGTGCAAATGGACTGTTTGTGGTTGTTTGCGGTGCGTTAAACAGGGAGTTTGGTCTGTCACTGTGAAGCGGGCCTAACCCTTACACTACCTGATCGATACAACATCATACCTGATGTTTTAAAGGACGTTATTCCAAACAATTTAGGAATGTTAGGTGATTTATGCCCTTTATGGATTAAAACCAGACTCTGCATCAACTATGTAATTTTCCATGGGAGTTTTGCCATGGATCCCCCTCCGGCATGCCACAGTCCAGGTGTTAGTCCCCTTGAAACAACTTTTCCATCACTATTGTGGCCAGAAAGAGTCCCTGTGGGTTTTAAAATTCGCTTGCCTATTGAAGTCTATGGCGGTTCGCCCAGTTCGCCCGTTCGCGAACATTTGCGGTAATTCGCATTCGCTGTTCGCAAATGGAAAATTTTATGTTCGCGACATCTCTCTCTCTCTCTCTCTCTCTCTCTCTCTCTCTCTCTCTCTATATATATATATATATATATATATATATATATATATACACACACAAATACATCTTTATCAATATATCTTTATGTGTCTCAAAGTTAAAGCCATTTGCCTGCCTTTTTGTTTTTCAAACACCCGAGATGTCCTATTTTTGAGCCCTCATAACTTTTGTGTGCAATATTTTTTTTAAATAAGTTTAATTAGACAGTCAGCCAGATTACGAGTTTTGCGTTATGAATTAAAAAGCATTGTTATGGCTCTTTTTCACTACCGCTGGTATTACAGGTGTTGTAGGTATAGGTGTACCGCACACCTTTTTGGCCGTCACGCAACGTAAGTACTGCACTTTTTAAAAAGTTATTTTTCAATGGGACTTCCACAGCGCCGGTATTACAAGTTTGCCTGGCAGGCCAAAAAGTGAGCGTTACAGCCTATAACTACAAGATCTGTACCGCCACCTGAAAGTCAGTAGTTATGAGTTTTACGTTACAAAGCTGTACCATAAAACTCATAACTAAAGTGTTAAAAAGTAGACTAACACCCATAAACTACCTATTAATCCCTAAACCGGTAACCCCTAAACCGAGGCCCTCCCGCATCGCAAACACTAAAATATTTATTTTTAACCCCTAATCTGCCGCTCCGGACATCGCTGCCACCATAATAAACATATTAACCCCTAAACCGCCACACTCCTGCATCGCAAACACTAGTTAAATGTTATTAACCCCTAATCTGCTGCCTCCCATATCGTCGCCACCTACATACACTTATTAACTCCTAATCTGCTGTCCCTAACATCGCCGCAACCTACATTACTGTTATTAACCCCTAATCTGCTGCCCCAATGTCGCCGCCACTATACTAAAGTTATAAACCCCTAAACCTAAGTCTAACCCTAACGTAACCCTAACCCAAACACCCAATCAGCCAATAGAATGCGAGGTCAATCCTATTGGCTGATGAAGATAGAAGGATGAAGATAGAAAATGCTGCCTGGATGAAGACTTCTGCCATCTGGAGGACCTCTTCTGCCCCGATCGGATTAAGACTTCTGCCGTATGGAGGACCACTTGTGCCCGGCTGGGTGAAGACGGCTCAAGGTAGGGTAATCTTCAGGGGGTTAGTGTTAGGTTTTTTTAAGGGGGGATTGGGTGGGTTTTAGAGTAGGGGTGTGTGGGTGGTAAGTTGTAATGTTGGGGGGGTATTGTATTTTTTTTTACAGGTAAAAGAGCTGATTACTTTTGGTCAATTTGTATTTATTTTAGCTAGGTAGTTATTAAATAGTTAATAACTATTTAATAACTATTGTACCTAGTTAAAATAAATACAAAGATGCCTGTGAAATAAAAATAAACCCTAAAATAGCTATAATATAACTATTAGTTATATTGTAGCTAGCTTAGGGTTTATTTTATAGGTAAGTATTTAGTTTTAAATAGGAGTAATATAGTTAATGATAGTAATTTTATTTATATTTATTTAAATTTTATTTAAGTTAGGGGGGGTTAAGGTTAGACTTAGGTTTAGGGGTTAATACATTTAATATAGTAGCGGCGACGTTGGGTGCGGCAGATAAGGGTTTAATGCATGTAGGTAGGTGTCGGCGATGTTAGGGCCGGCAGATTAGGGGTTAATACAATTTAACCTGTGTTTGCGAGGCAGGAATGCGGCAGTTTAGGGGTTAATACATTTATTAAAGTTGCGGCGATGTCCGGTCGGCAGATTAGGGGTTAAAAAAAAATATTTTAGTGTTTGCGATGTGGGGGGACCTCTGTTTAGAGGTTAATAGGTAGTTTATGGGTGTTAGTGTACTTTTTAGCACTTTATTTAAGAGCTTTATGTTCCGGCATAAGCCCATAAAACTCTTAACTACTGACTTTCAAATGCGGTAGGAGTCTTGACAGGAGAGGGTCTACCGCTCACTTCTACCAAGACTCGTAATACCAGCGTTAGGCAACTCCCATTAAAAAGATAGGATATGCAATTGACGTAAGGGGATTTGAGGTAGCCTCGAGTCGAGGAAGAAAAGTGAGTGGTACACCTGTACCTGTCAGACTCGTAATACCAGCGGGCGTTAAAAAGCAGTTTTGGGACCTCTCAATACTGCTTTTTAAGGCTAACGCAGAACTCGTGATCTAGCCGATAGTTAGGTGGCAGCGATTTTGGGGGCAGCAGATTAGGGGTTAATAACAGTAATGTAGGTTGCGGCGATTTTGGGGGCAGCAGATTAGGGGTGTTTAGACTCAGGGTTTATGTTAGGGTGTTAGGTTTAAACATAAAACATTTTTTCCCCATAGACATCAATGGGGCTGCGTTTCGGAGCTTTACGCTCCGTGATTGCAGGTGTTAATTTTTTTTTAGCCGGCTCTCCCCATTGTTGTCTATGGGGAAATCGTGCACGAGCACGTAACAGCAGCTCAAAGCAGCACTGGTATTTGTGTGCGGTATGGAGCTCAACGCTGCCATATCGCCAACAAACGCCGGCTCGTAATTCCAGCGCGGGGAGTGAAATACCACCGAAAATGCTGCTGTCGTTATGAATGTACCTGTACATTGTAATGTATTTTTGAAGTGTTTTGTGAAACTTGTTTTTTTGCGGAAAACAATTAACTACAGCTCTCCGAGTGCAAAAAGGATTATTGCGTAAAAGCCAATTTTGTGCACAATCACTATGAAAATTGCTTGCGATAAGACTGTATCATGTGCAGAAAATACATAACGCGTGACTTGTAATCTTGCCCATTATGTTTCAAATAAACTAAAAACTGAGAATGCTTAAAGCTATACACATTTCAAAATGTCTTGCATTAAACCAAAACATGCCATTTAGTCCAATTCAAAATGGATTTTCAAGTTGACAAGATCTGTGAATTAAATTAATCCAAACATTGTCCAAAAAATATTTTGTGATGCACTAAAATAGACTAAACAAGAATACTCCGTCTAAATGATCTGATAGGTTTTGTATTGTAATGTATTAAATGGGATCCCTAAATGTCTATTGTATTCTATGCATTTATCCCTTCTCCAATAACCAACAGTTAATAATAAGTTATATGACCTGCTCCATTGCTAGAGAGGGCATTTACCCAGCACCACCTGTTTCAGCAGTGTCAGTCATATAACAGCCACTAAAGCGGAGGTGCTCTTTTTTCTGTCAATGGTTTAGAGAGTATAGCCTGTGATGACTATGCCAAAAAAACAAAAAACAGTAAGAAGTGAATTAGAACATGGGGTTCTAAAAAAATAATTTTTCAACTGTTTGTTTGTGATTGGTAACTTGAAAAATATAATTTTGTACCACTTAGTGCAATGTTTAAGAGAGTACTAATGTATTTCTCTTTACTAGTTAAAGTAACAATCTGCAGCTTCCTTTTTATTCCAAGCCAAATGTCTCATGCACTGGAGGCATACTTAGGAGGAGATGTATCATCCTCTTGCATGCAAGGAAACTGTGAGCTCTGGAATAAATGATTATATAATGCTAAGGAGCGCCTAATATATATTAAGGCAAGGATAGTGTGATTTAATGTTTTTAATATTTGATTCATAAATATTCTTTAGGATCTCCACATTTCTTATCTTGAGTTGCACTATTGTTATTGGTTTGTGCAATATCATTGTCATTATTTTATTGTCACTGGTTTGTGCAATAATAATATTGTTATCAGTTTGTGCATTCTTTATATATTTATATATCATTTTATTGGTTTGTAATATCATGGATCCATGAATTTTAGCAATTGTATCATTAATTTGTAAAACTTGTCATTTATTTAATATTATTGTTTAATAAATCACACTATCCTTGCCTTAATATATATTAGTCAGCGCTGCGGAATCTGTTGGCGCTCTACAAATAACCGATAATAATAATAATAATAATTAGGCGCTCCTTAGCATTATATCATAATTTTTTCCCTTCTTCAGGTTGAGCTAGGGACCCTTTTCCTTTAGGAGCCATAAGAAGCTGTTTAGTCTAGCGCTGCAATACTCTTGTTATTTTGATATCTAAATCTCTGGACTAGCATGGCTACTCCAATATATATATATATATATATATATATATATATATATATATATATATATATATATATATATATATATATATATACATACATACACATATACATACATACATACATACACATATACATACACATATACATAAATATATATATATATATATATATATATATATATATATATATATTAGTGATAGATAGATAGATAGATAGATAGATAGATAGATAGATAGATAGATGGATGAGAGAGATAGATAGATAGATAGATAGATACAGATATATATATATATATATATATACATACACATACCCACACAGATATATATATAATATATATATATATATATATATATATATATATATATATTTATATAAACATACATACATACAGATAGATAGATAGATAGATAGATAGATAGTTTTATAGATAGCTAAATGATAGATAGATAGATTATATTCTTTATTTTTAATAAATATAGGATTTTATTTATTTCTTGCGTCACTCAGTCTGTACAGAATGTATTGTAATAATAAAATAAATATTTGCCAGACATTTCTTTTTTAAAATATTAAGTTAACGATCCTAAAGTTTGCATGAAATATCTTACAGTAGTTTGTGATAAATTAAACTAATATTTGTGTTGAACAAGTTCATTAAATTGTATCAGATAATTATTAACATTATCATCTTTGCTAACAAGTAAGGCTTTTCTTTAGGGAACTAGTTATTTAGTTATTTCCTAATGGCAATTTGTTCTACACTTTAATTAGCTGCATACATGTGTAGATAATAAGCTGATGTAACTCACTGTAAAAAGATAATTAGCTCTGTTAAATCTCAGCAGAGCACTAGGCCTATTATCTTATCCTTGTTAGTGAAGTGCTTTTAATTTTACATTTTATTGTCAAATGAGTGCTTATGTCTGGATATTTTGCAAATGTGCTTTTAACCGTTTATGCTACTGTATGGTGATATTAACCATATGCTATTAAAAAATCTTATCTATAGTCAATTGATATTGTAACCCATAATATTATAGATACACTCAAATACCTCAATTAATAACAAACTTACAGCTAGATTCCGAGCTTTGCGTTATAAGTAAAAAAGCAGGGTCATGGGTTATAACGCTGCTTTTTCACTACCGCTGCTATTACGAGTCTTGTAGGTATAGCTGTCGCACACACTTTTTTGGCCGTACCGCAAATTAACTTACACAATTTGTGTAAAGTCTTTTTTCAAAGGGACTTCCATAGTGCCGGTATTACAAGCTTTTTTTTTTAGGCCAAAAAATGAGCGGTAAAGCCTATCCCGCAAGATTTGTTATGCATTCTAAAGTCAGTAGTTACAGGGCCGTCTTTAATATTGACTGGACCCTGGGCAAAATTTTTCTTGCCCCCCCCACCCCATGCAATTTCGCTCTCAACCCCAACATCCCAGAAAACAACTAAATCAATTTATTTTATAATTGTTTTCAAAATTATTAGCCCAGCAGTGGATCATCCACTGCTGGGCTAATCATTTAAAAAAATTAAATAAATTGCAATATGTGAAACTGGACCTAAGCAGTATTAATAAGTAAATACATATATAAATTCCTCCACTGTGGATTTATTTAATTTTCTTTTGAATGTGATTCTGGTGTGAGGTTAGCTGGTTAAAGAGATTTAGAGCAGCCAACAGGAGCAAAGCAAGTTAAAGACTGAGGAGGAAGCATGGAGGTGCAGACAAATATAAGTTTACTGACTGGAACAGCAGAATTGCTATGGGAAGCTGTAAAATCTGAGACAGAGAGAAAACAAAAACTATAAAAATAAACCTTACATGTGTGAATTATCAGCATGACACTATACATCAGCCACAGCAGCACATGTCACTTCTTTGCTAGGAACAAGTTCCCTCTCACCCTGCACTAGACAATGCTGCATGGGGAGGGGCATGTGTGCACTCACTTATTATTCCCACTGACACCTTTCTACAAAGCTCTGTTCCCCTAACAAACTTCAGTTAGTTGATCTTAGGGCCACAGCAGAAAGAGCAGGGCTAAGGGGACCAGCAGACTGGATGCTGTCTGCCCAAGGCTGCATGGATACAGTGTGAGATGTGTCATACAGCCTCAAGACTGAAGAGAGCAGTGTATGCAGCTGCACAGTGAAGAATGAACCTGCTCAACGGAGCGCCCCTGGGGTAAAATGTATATATCACTTGAGAAATGGGATATGGGCACTACTAGGAGAGAGGGTGTAGGAAAAAAAAAGTCTCCAAGTTAAGAAACAATGTTTTCTATATTTATTTTCAGGCGGCAACCATTGTTCCCAGTGCGTCTGCACACGCACCCAAATTGAATAAAGATCCAGAGAGAGAACATAAAGATAGCGCTCCAAGCCCAAAGTTAAGTATAAAATGTTCAGTTTTATTCCAATTTATGTTAAAAACATACAAAAATGTATAAAAAGTGGTCAGCACAATAGTGCAAAAAACAAGTTAGAGAACAGGTGCAAAAAACAGCAAACGTTTCGTGCTCCACGCACTTGGTCACTGCTAATTGATGCACCTGTTCTGTTCTCCTTTTATTCTCAAGGTTCTTAAAGTGACATTACAAATAGGAAAAACTTGAAAATTGCCATTTTTAGTAAGGGAGCCTATGACAAGAAACCTTATTTCTATATTCATTGAATTACATACATTAGAAGTACATGAAAATTTGTATAATTTAATAAGGTATATTTTACAAGAAAATTAACACATATAAACCAATGATAAGAGCATAATGAAGGTATAGATAGGTATTTTACTGTAATATTATCATATTATATTCATGTATACATGTAGTATATAATTCTTATTATACACTTAGAGGAAAGGAATGGCTTAATTAGGGACAAATATTTGTATATTATTTGAATCTCAACTACACTAAGTTGTTTATTTATTTAGAGGTGAAAAAATACTCAAATGAGCCTATGACAAGAAACATACCTAAAATAATTTAAACCCTTTATCTTACTAAAACACTATGCAAATGAAATACTGACAGTCTTTATGTTCTCTCTCTGGATCTTTATGCAGCTGCACAGATGCTCAAATCCTCACGTGCCTGCCGCTCTAGCTTTCTGCTGCATGCGCCTACAGTCAGCCCTACCCAGAAACAATCCCCACCACCAGAGCAGTTACCTGGTAACATTGGTAACCCCAATAGGACCTTTTCTGATGCAGTGGGGATGGCTGAATGCCGAGTTAGTGCTTTGCATTCAGTGCTGCACAGTGCACATCTAAAACAGCACATGGCACTACTTGGCATGTCACATGACACCGGCACGGTCTGGCACAGTTTTAAAAAAAAATATATATATATATAAGCAGAGTACTTTTGACTGTGACAGTATTATGACTGAATGTGTGTGTTCCCCATGTCACATCAGCAGTCTGGTATGAACCATAAAAAAATAAATATATATATATTTTTTATTTTTAGGACTCTTGGGCCCCTCAACAGAGACTGGGCCCTGGGCAGCTGCCCCTTTTGCCCTGTGTTAAAGACGGCCCTGAGTAGTTATGAGATTTAGGCTACAAAGCTGTAGCATAAAACTCATAACTAAAGTTCTAAAAAGTACACTAACACCCATAAACTACCTATTAACCCCTAAACCGAGGCCCCCCCACATCGCAAACACTAAAATAAAATTGTTAACCCCTATTCTGCTGCTCCCAACATTACTGCCACTATAATAAAAATATTAACCCCTAAATGGCCGTACTCCCACATCGTAAACACTAGTTAAATATTATTCACCCCTAATCTGCTGTCCCTTACATCGCCGCCACCTACCTACATTTATTAACCCCTAATCTGCTGCCCCCCAACGTCGCCACCACTATACTAAATGTATTAACCCCTAAACCTAAGTCTAACCCTAACACCCCCTAACTTAAATATAATTAAAATAAATCTAAATAAAAATTACTATCATTACCTAAATAATTACTATTTAAAACGAAATACCTATAAAATAAACCCTAAGCTAGCTACAATATAACTAATAGTTACATTGTAGCTAGCTTAGGGTTTATTTTAATTTTACAGGCAACTTTGTATTTATTTTAACTAGGTAGAATAGTTACTAAATAGCTATTAACTATTTACTAACTACCTAGCTAAAATAAATACAAATTTACCTGTAAAATAAAACCTAACCTGAGTTACACTAACACCTAACCTTACACTACAATTAAATAAATTAAATACAATTTCCTAAATTACAAAAAACCCACTAGCTTACACAAAATAAAAAAACAAATTATCAGATATTTAAACTAATTACACCTAATCTAATAGCCCTATCAAAATAAAAAGCCCCCCCAAAATAAAAAAAACCCTAGCCTAAACTAAACTACCAATAGCCCTTAAAAGGGCCTTTTGCGGGACATTGCCCCAAATATATCAGCTCTTTTACCTGTAAAAAAAATACAAACAACCCCCCAACAGTAAAACCCACCACCCACACAACCAACCCCCCAAATTTGTCTTGGAACAGCCAATAGAATGCAAGCTCAATCCTATTGACTGACTGCATCAGCCAATAGGATTTTTTCACCTTTAATTCCGATTGGCTGATAGAATTCTATCAGCCAATCAGAATTCAAGGGACGCCATCTTGGATGACGTCATTTAAAGGAACCTTCTTTCTTCGTTAGACGTCAGAAGAAGAGGATGCTCCGTGCCAGATGTCTTGAAGATGGACCCGCTCCACGCCAGATGGATGAAGATAGAAGATGCCGTCTGGATGAAGACTTCTGCCCGTCTGGAGGACCATTTCTTCCCCCGGCTTGGATGAAGACTTCTCCCGGCTTCGTTGAGGATGGATGTCTGGTCTTCAAAACTGTAAGTGGATCTTCGGGGGTTAGTGTTAGTTTTTTTTAAGGGTTTATTGGGTGGGTTTTATTTTTAGGTTAGGGTTTGGGCAGCAATAGAGCTAAATGCCCTTTTAAGGGCAATGCCCATCTCAATGCCCTTTTCAGGGCAATGGGGAGCTTAGATTTTTTTAGTTAGGATTTTATTTGGGGGGTTGGTTGTGTGGGTGGTGGGTTTTACTGTTGGGGGGGTTGTTTGTATTTTTTTACGGGTAAAAGAGCTGATTTCTTTGGGGTAATGCCCCGCAAAAGCCCCTTTTAAGGGCTATTGGTAGTTTAGTTTAGGCTAGGGTTTTTTATTTGGGGGGGGGGGCTTTTTTATTTTGATAGGGCTATCAGATTAGGTGTAATTAGTTTAAATATCTGATAATTTGTTTTTTATTTTGTGTAATTTAGTGGGGTTTTTTTGGTAATTTAGGTAATTGTATTTAATTAATTTAATGTATTTATTTATTTTTGTAGTGTAATGTTAGGTGTTAGTGTAACTCAGGTTAGGTTTTATTTATTACAGGCAAATTTGTATTTATTTTAGCTAGGTAGTTAATAAATAGTTAATAACTATTTAGTAACTATTCTACCTAGTTAAAATACATACAAACGTGCCTGTAAAATAAAAATAAACCCTAAGATAGCTACAATGTAAATATTAGTTATATTGTAGCTATCTTAGGGTTTATTTTATAGGAAAGTATTTAGTTTTAAATAGGAATTATTTAGGTAATGATAGTAATTTTTATTTAGATTTATTTTAATTATATTTAAGTTAGGGGATATTAGGCTTAGGGGGAGACTTAGGTTTAGGGGTTAATAAATTTAGTATAGTGGTGGCGACGTTGGGGGCGGCAGATTATTGGTTAATAAATTTAGGTTGGTGGAGGCGATGTTAGGGGCAGCAGATTAAGGGTTAATGATATTTAACTAGTGTTTGCGATGCGGGAGTGCGGCGGTTTAGGGGTTAATATGTTTATTATAGTGGCATGAAGTTGGGGGCAGCAGATTAGGGGTTAATAAGTGTAGGTAGGTTGCGACGACATTGGGGCGGGAGATTAGGGGTTAATAAATATAATGTATGTATCGGTGATGTTGGGGGCAGCAGATTAGGGTTTAATAATTATAATGTAGTTGGTGGCGATGTCCGGAGCAGCAGATTAGGGGTTAATAAATATAATGTAGGTGTCGGCGATGTTGGGGGCTGCAGATTAGGGGTTAATATGTGTAAGATTAGGGGTGTTTAGACTAGGGTTCATGTTAGGGTGTTAGGTGTAAACATAAATTTAGTTTCCCCATAGGAATCAATGGGGCTGCGTTACGGAGCTTTACGCTGATTTATTGCAGGTGTTAGGCTTTTTTTCAGCCGGCTCTCCCCATTGATGTCTATGGTGAAATTGTGCACGAGCACGTAAAACCAGCTCACCTCTGACTTAAGCAGCGCTGGTATTGGAGTGCGGTATGGAGCTCAATTTTGCTCTATGCTCACTTCTTGCCTAATAATGCTGGGTTTAGGAAAACCTGTAATACCAGCGCTGTAGGTAAGTGAGTGGTGACAATAATGTGCAAGTTAGCACCGCACCCCTCATAATGCAAAACTCGTAATCTAGCCGTTATTTTCTATTTTCCAAAACCTAACCAGGGAGTCAATTACAAGTCTTCAGAAAACTTTATCAAAGGATTTATCTACAAAACTCCACCTAGACTTCCATGGGAATTTTTTTGTTTATAATATTATTATATACATTTTTTTTTTTTTTTTCAAATAATTTTTATTGGTTTTCAATACAATGATAACAGTAATAGAAAAATTTTGACATAATGGTGCATAATTATGTACGTACATTGCACAGGTTATACTATTTGGTGGAAAAGGAAAGACTCTTATACAATTATAACCATAAAACCACCAGTGTATTTGCATTAGAGTCTCTTGATAGTTCTACTCATCTTTACGTTCTAATTGGTAAGTACCTATACATTGCAGTCGCAAGTCGGTATCTTTATTTGTACCATTGTCGCATTTAGAGATAGAACCACAACAAAACAAAGAACAATATTAAACTTAATAAACCTTATAATAACATTCATTTCCAGTAAATAGTATGGGTTACAATACCAGGGTCACCTGACATATGAGCATTCATGTAGTGTATACAGTATTGAAGCAGAGTAGGGGCTATATTCACTCTAGTTTCATTTAGTGGTCGGACAGGGAAGAAAAGTATGTGGGTTTGCTTGTTACACCGCTTGATTCTATCTATTTTTGTATGGAGTCCCAATAGAGTTTCATATCTAGGAACATAGATAACTGATGTCTCTTAAAATAGCCATACTGTTCTAAAGGTAGGGTCTCAGCAATTCTCGCGAGCCACTGCTGTTTCGTTGGGATATGTGCTGATTTCCAATTTAAAGCTATTAGCGCCCGAGCACTATTCAGGCAAATTTGTATCAGATTTTGTCTAATTTTACACCTACAATTCGAGGGGTAGTTTAATAGTGCTATGATAGGTGTTAATGCACATTCTGAACCGACTATTTCACACAGCAAGTGTTCAACTATATTCCAGAATGGAACTATCTTGGGGCAATGCCACCATATATGTGCCATGGTACCTTTTCCGTTGCACCCCCTCCAGCATAATGGTGTGGAGACCGGATAAATTTTATGGAGTCTATGAGGTGTAAGATACCATCTTGTTAAAATTTTTAAATTCATTTCTATTAGTTTTGTGGATGTTGAGGACTTAGAGGTGTTAAGAAATATTTTTTTCCAAGCTTCCTCGTCTAGTTGAATGTCTAGGTCCCGTTGCCAGTGTGATGTGTATGTCGGTAGACAGGACTGTGTGGCACTCTCCAGCACTTTCTTGGCAATGGAGAGAGTTCCATTAACAGGTGTTGTCATAAGGCATAGGTGCTCGAATTTGGTGGGGGATCTCATCAGATCTTTACGGTAATGTACACTGTGTAGGAAATGTGAAAGTTGACTGTATTTTAACCATGAAGTAAAGACACCATTCATTATGGTTGTCATACTCTGTTTGGGCTTAAGTGTTTGGTTATCCAATAAACTAATAATTGGCACTGAATCTGGTAGCTCCCATGTGACTCTTGTATTTTGCAGGGGTTCGTAACCTCCTATAAGTTCCATATTTCGTGAGATTGGTGTGAGAGGGGAGTATGGTGAAGAGAGCCGCGGGTGTTTCTGAACTAGAGAATCCCATGTTTCAAATATATGTTTGTAGAAAAAGGATGTGTGGCATATTGTAGGTCTGAGACTTTTGTTAATCCAGCATATGGAGCCTGGCTTAGGGGCTCTAATAATTTGGGAGTCCAACGACACCCACGCCTTATCATCATTTTTCAGGTGCCAGTCTAGTATATATTGTAGTACTGTTGCGTAGTAGTAGGATTCTATTTTCGGTACTCCCAGACCTCCCTCCCCCACTGGCCTGTGCATGGTAGTCGCTTTAATTCGTGGTCTGGATTTACCCCAAATAAAGGTGTGTATATTTCTCTGAAGGTGTGTAAGGAATAGTTTAGGGAGGGAAATGGGAATTGTTTGGAGAACGTATAGAATCTTTGGAAGGATAGACATTTTTAGTGCTTGAATCCTACCCCACCATGATAGGGGCTTATCTTTCCAGTTCTGCAGGATGTGTGAGATAGTAGATTGCAATGTTTTATAGTTGGCCTCGAACAGGTGTGTAACTTTAGGTGTTAAATAAATCCCTAGGTATTTCAACTTTATTTGCTGTATATTATATGGGCATAACGTTTTGAGGATCTGGGCGTCCCTTTGTGGCATGGATATATTCATTATCATAGACTTTTGCTGGTTAATTAAAAAGTTTGACAGGGAGCCGAATCGGTCAAATTCGGCAAGAAGGGCTGGTAATGAGCGTGCAGGGGAGGTTAGAGTCAACAAGATATCATCTGCAAACATAGATAATTTATATTGATTTGGTCCTATTTGTATCCCTGTGATGTGAGGGTTATTACGTATGTGGGAGGCCAGGACTTCCATCACCAGTACAAACAGGATTGGGGAGAGTGGACAACCCTGTCTCGTTCCATTGCTAATTGGAAACCCCTGTGAGAGTACTCCGTTTACTCTTACTCTAGCTGAGGGATGTATGTAAAGTTGGAAAATTCTACTAATCATGGTGTCTCCAAACCCGAAACCCCTTAAAGTTTCTCTAAGAAAGGGCCAAGCCACCCTATCAAACGCCTTTTCCGCGTCAGTGGAGACCAGGGACATTGGGATGTTGTGGGTGGTCGCATATTCAATTAAGCGTGTTGTTCTTATTGTATTATCCCTGGCCTCCCTGCGCGGAACAAAGCCAGCCTGGTCTAGGTGTAGTAGTGAGGGCAATACTGAGTTGATTCGTGATGCCAGAATTTTTGCATAGAGTTTTATGTCCCCATTAAGAAGGGAGATAGGTCTGTAGCTACCTGGGTCTGTTTCTGCTTTTCCCTCTTTATGGATAACTGTGACATGGGCTTCCAAGAGCAAGGGAGAGAAATGATTTGTATCGTCGAGTGAGTTATAAAGGTTTGTTAAGTGGGGGATTAGGGATTGTTGGAACCTTTTATAGTACATATTTGTGAGTCCATCGGGGCCTGGGCTTTTCTGGGTCGGCAGGTGTTTAATGGCTAGAGCTACTTCGTGGTCTGTTATGGGGTTACTCATGGCAGTGGCAATTGCTTCGGGAAGTGTCGTGAGGTGCGCTTCCTTGATATATTCCCTTATCTTAACTCCAACATTTGGGTCTACACTAGATGGGAGATTATATAGTGCTTTGTAGTAATTACTAAAAGAATCGGCAATTCCCTTTCAATCGTAAATTTCTTTATTTGCCTCATCTAGTATTTTGTGGACATGGTATGTAAGGGTACGTTTTTTTAGGGCTCTAGCTAATAATGGGCCTGATCTATTGCCTTCAGTGAAATATAACTTCTTCAGATAGTACGCCTTCTTAAGCGTTTCTCTACTTAATAAGTTATTTAGTTCCCTTCTAGCTGTTGTGAGATTTTTAAAGTTATCTAACGCTTCTGGGTCTTCCATGTGTTTTGCTTCCGCTTCTTTGAGTTTATGTGACAACTGAAGGTATTCCTGGTTATATAGCTTTTTTAGGTGGGCCTTCTGTTTGATAAGTTCCCCTCTTATAACAGCTTTATGAGCTTCCCATATCAAGGAGGGGGTGGAATGTGGGGTTTGATTAAATCTAAAGTATTCTGTAAGAGTACGTGTGATTTTGTCAGGTATTTCGGGTTGTAAAAGGAGAGTGTTGTCTAGTCTCCAGCAGTGAACACGCAATGGTTTATTTGGCCATTCTAGTGTTAATGAGGTCGCAGAATGGTCTGACCAGGGGGTCGGTGTGATATTAGAATCTTTCGTAAGTGCTAAACTATACTGATCTAAGCAAATGTAATCAAGTCGAGAGTGTGATTTACTTGGGTTGGAATAGAAGGAGTACGTTTTTTGGGTTGGGTGTTGTATTCTCCAGACATCAAGCATAGAGGCGAGTCTTAGGCTCTGAGTTATTGATTTAATTGTGGAGTTTGGCAAGTAGCTTTTGGCTAGGGAATAATCTAATTTAGGATTTAGTGATGTATTGAAGTCTCCTGCCAAAATTGTGGTACCTCTTGAAACCTCCAGGAGTTTGCCTGTAAATGTTTTAAAGAATTTTTCCTGGCCTCTATTTGGGGCATATACATTCGCCAATGTAATTGGCTTATTATAGAGGTCGCCTACGATTATTATGTATCTCCCTTCCGTATCTAGGTGTGAGGTGACATTTTGCAATTGTAAGTGTTTGTTAATGAGAATTCCCACTCCACATTTCTTTTTATGAGCATGCGAGCAAAAGTATCCTGTAGGGTATTGTTTGGATGAAAATTTGGGTTCAGCCATGCGTTTGAAGTGGGTTTCTTGGACGAATATTACTCCCCCCTTATGTCTAGAAAACCAATTAAGGGCTAAAGATCTCTTTGTTGGTGAATTTAAACCCCTAACGTTCTGAGAAATAATGTGTATAAGTCTAGTGTCTGACATGGTGTCTGAATAAGGTCTTAGTGTAAATTGGGTACTCTAGTGATAGATGGGATAGGGTTAGGTGTACATTGATAAACTGGATAGTCAGGTGGGCCTGTAATTCGGCAAATTCAAACAAATTGATGGTGGAAACTTCAACATAAAAAATAGTCATAACAACAACAATTGTATATTGACATTTACAATATATCTTAACTAGGGGGATACTACCCCGTTCACCTAAAACTGCGAACATGGGAGTATCAGCCTCTTCCAACGTGGAAAAACAGCAGTGTTACTCATTAGTGCAATTATAACAAGAAAAAACTTAAACAATTTTTAAAGAGCTAAGGTAGATGAAAATAAACGGAGCCAGCTTCCTGGCTAAACATGTATCAACAGACGGCATACTCACAATGGCGAAGTCTCTGGATGTGGATACAGCCTAAATACAAAGGTGGTTAAAAGAGGGAACAATAATCTAACAAGGGAGAAGTAGGCCACCAATTAAGGTCCAGTAAGGTGTATGGGCCTTCGTCAATATTACAGCTACGAAGCAACTTCAGGTCTGGTTAAAGTCTGTAACAGAGACGCAAGGGGATGGTTGAGACCGCTTTCTGTTGACTTTAATCCAAGAGTCTCTCTGCGGTTTTGGACCTCTAGTGAGGTTATTTTGGTGCTGTGATGGTTGGATTTCCAGCCTGGGTAGTGTAGGTTCAGGGATATTTAGTAACTTGCAGAATTCGGTTAGGTCATCTGGGGTTCTGTAGATGGCTGTGGTTGTGCCTTTAATTACTTTTAAACAGAATGGGAACCCCCACCTATATGGGATCTTCAGGTCTTGCAAGTGTAGCGTCAGATATCTGGCTTCACGCCTTCTATTTAGAGTGATATTACTTAAGTCAGCGTATACTTGTATGTTGTCTCCGTCGTAGGATATTTGCCTTTTCTTTCTCGAGGCCTCCATTAATCTTTCTTTATCGTTAAAAACTTGGAGTTTCAGTATAATGTCTCTAGGAGGTTTATCCTCAGGGGGTTTCGGCCTGAGGGCTCTGTGTGCTCTCTCGACAGGAATGTTGGGGGGTTCATGCGTTTGGAGGAGGAATTGGAATAAGTTCTGCAGGTACTGCGGGAGTTGTATTGTCGTGATTTTCTCCGTTACACCCCTAATTCTGATGTTATTTCGCCGTCCTCTATTGTCGAGGTCTTCTAGATGGACCTGCATTTGTTGAAGTAATACATCTTGAGTTTCCAATGCTCTGCTGTGGAGGTCTGAGTCTTGTTGGACGTGTTCTAGATCTTCTTCTAGGTGAAGCATTCTCTCTCCAAGCTCAGAAATATCTTTCTTCACCTCTTTGAGGCCATCAGTAATCATTTTACCGACTTGCATGATAAGAGAGGCGAAGTCAGCTTTAGTTGGGAGATTTTCTATATCGGCTCTTGTGAGAGGTTCCTTAGTCGAGTACCCTGCATCTGAGGACTCAGTATCGGAATGTGCGTTATCTGGCTCCTGTGAGGGAGACTGGGTATTTTCTGTGACATCCCGTACTTTGAAGAAATTGTTTAATTTAGTTGCTGACTTTGTCTGTTTCCTGACAGCTCTATCATGCATAGGTGGTTTTTTTGAGGCCATTTTGGCTTGCTTATATTGGATGTATGTCTTAGTATAGCGGTGGGAGACGTGCTAAAAATATTACTAACTTTATTAGTTGTGCATTCACATATATTTGCTTTGGACAGTGTCCGTGGTTATTTCTGCAGTTATATGCAATTTAGTGCTGATTAAACACTTCCTGACAGAGACTTGGAGGTTGAAGATCAGATCTGACTGGTACTGCGGTTTTTATTCCCTGTCTGCTAGATAATGCTGTAGCTTCTGTTGAAATCTAGCTATAACTTATTTAACATCAGTTTATGGTGCTATGTGCAGATATGGGGACCCTAATGTGGCCAAAATACAATGTGGGATTAGTTGTGGACAGGAGCGATTGTGTGATCAATAAAAGCTTTTCTCCATAAGATGCTTACACTTAAGTGTATAACCAGTAAGATATGGGTTGGTTATTTCTAGATTGCAGCGTCTCTTACAAGCTGTGCAGGCGTCGCCATTTTTAATCACTCAGTTGCAGGCCTGTGGCGTTTCTTATCAGAACAGCGTTACAAGGTGATTAGCCTGAAACTAAGGGTTTTTTCAATTTGCCTTAAGCCTGTTATTTGCAGGCCATCAGAGCTATCAGCAAATCATCCGGTTTCTTATCGGGTGCAGAGCGCTCCAGCCCACTACTTATATTGAGGCTGTTACCCTTAGGCCATGTGATTGCCACAACCTGTAATGGAATAGGATTTCTGTTCGAAGCTCAACTGCAGATATTGACTGAAAATGATATTACACACAGTGTTTGACTTGTATCACTTCAGTATGTGATTGCACAGAGATGTTGAAGTACAATCAGGATTGTGAGAGTAAATTTATTCTGAGAAACCAATTATGTAAAAGACAGTATGCTACTGAGAGAATGTCTCTGTAAAGGTATCAGTGTCTGAGAAGATTCACTTGTATGATATTATTAGTAATTGCAAAGTTTAGCTGAGAGGTAAAGCTAATTCAAATTCCTTGTAAGCAGGAATTAACACACAGCAGGGTTTTATACAAGCTACAGGTGACTGAGGTCAGAGCACAAATATGTTAACTAAGAAATTCAGGACAGAACGAGTGATGTTACTTTTACCCTGAATGCTTCTGTGCTCTTTTCACTGCTGCAGAGACAAAATGACAGGCTGCTGAAAATCAGAGGAATTTGAGGGAGGAGTTCTCCAGATGGCTGAATCGGCTTCTACGGATCTGAGATAACCTTCCAAAGGTCAAATAACATTGGTGCAAATATATACAGTGAGATTGTGAAGCAGGAGGTAACGGTTGATTGCAGAGAAAGAGGTTAGAAAGTCACAGTTCAATCAGCTGTCTCCTGGTAGTAGCTGAAATAGCTCAGCGTGGTTGAAACAAACTGAATCCCTTCAATGGAAACAATGTTGCAAAGTTTTCCAAAAACAGACTTAGTTAGGAAGTTCACACGTAGTAGATTTAGGCAATAAATCAAGTAGAGGTTTAGTAATAAAGCTCAGTGGTGCTGCTGCTATACTGTTTAGCTAACAAAATACTAAGCACTGATCGTTGTACACACAGCTGATTTATCACCTTGGTAGGCAGGGCTTGATGACTCATGGCAGATAATTAAAGGTACAGAGCAAGCAAGCCAAATCCCTGACATTACCCCCTCCTCAAGCGAGCTGTCCCACAGCTCGAGGCTTAGGTCTTTCAGGATTACGGCGATGAAATAGCGAAATGAGTCTGGGTGCAGTGATGTTAGAAGCTGGTTCCCATGAATCGTCTTCAGGGGGGTAATTTTTCCATCTGATTAGATATTCCAGATTAGATGCACGCCAACGTGAATCCAGTATTGATTCCACTTCGTAATCTTCAGTATCACCACTAGATAAGATAGGTGGAAGAACAGGATCAGTTACCCTAGTGAACAGGTAAGGTTTTACGAGAGAAACGTGGAACGTTGGATGTACCCGTAAGGTTGGGGGTAGTTCCAAAGTGATTGCAGTATCATTAATCACTTTAAGGATTGGAAAAGGTCCAATGTATCGATGAGTGAATTTTTTAGACGGTACTTGTAGCCGTAGATTCTTAGTAGAGAGCCAGACCTTATCGCCCACAGAATAACGTGGAGGAGTTCTTCTCCTTAGATCATAAAACCGTTTATGGTTGTCTTGTGCTCTTTGGATGTTTTGTTTGATCCTGGAGAAATTGTCGGTTAACTTTCTAATGAAATCTTCCAAAGGTGGAGAGTCGCTTGCAAGATCTGAGTTTAGAAAAAATGATGGATGATAACCATAGTTTGCATAAAACGGTGAAGTTTTGATGGAAGAGTTTGTTAAGCTATTGTAGGCATATTCTGCCATGGGTAGAAATTCTAACCACTGATCCTGCTGTTGACTACAAAAACAACGTAAATATTCCTCCAACCACTGATTTACCCTCTCGGTTTGACCGTTGGTCTGAGGGTGGAAAGAGGTGCTGTATCGGTGATCAATCTTTAATAGCATGCAAAGTTTTGTCCAGAAGCGAGAGGTAAATTGGGTACCTCTATCACTGATGATCCGTTTTGGTGTTCCATGTAATCTTACGACATTGTCTAAGAAAAGTTTGGCAGTTTCTGAGGAAGTAGGCAGTTTTTGAAAGGGAATGAAATGTCCCATTTTGGTGAAGGTATCAACTACAACCAAAATAGTATTATGTCTTTGAGATGATGGTAATTCAACAATAAAATCCATCGAGACTTGTTCCCATGGTCTGTTTGCTATTGGGAGTGGCATGAGGAGGCCGTATGGTCGGTGTCTTTCTGATTTTGCAGTGGTGCATACTATGCAGGATTTTATGTATCTCTGAACCGTTTGTTTCATTTTAGGCCACCAGTAATTCCTTTGTAGGAGTTCTATTGTGCGATTTACCCCTGGATGTCCTGACATTGGGGAATCATGATGGTATTTAAGAAGTAAAGATCTTAGGCTGTACGGTATATATATCTGATTGTTGTGGTAGTAAATACCATCTTTCTCTGTTAAGTGGGTTTGGGGTATCTCTTTGTCATCCAGTGTAGATCTTTTTATATCGGTTAGGAGTTTTGAGGTGAATCCAATGAATCGATCAGAGGGTATTATAGGAGTTGACTGGTTCATCTGTGGAGGTTTTGTATATAACCTTGATAAAGCGTCAGCCTTCCCATTTTTGCTAGCGGGACGATAAATAATATGGAAATCGAATCTGGCAAAGAAGAGACACCATCGAACCTGTCTTGCTGATAAGGTTTTGTTGTTCTGCAAGTATTGGAGATTTTTATGATCTGTATATATAGTTATGGGGTATTTTGCTCCTTCCAAAAGATGTCTCCAGTTCTCAAGTGCTCTTCGGATGGCCAGAAGCTCCTTGTCACCTATACTGTAGTTCATTTCAGCTGAAGTCATAATCTTTGAATAGAACGATACCGGATGGAGGGGTTCAGTAAGGGATTGTCTTTGTGAAAGAACAGCTCCGATGGCGAAATCAGAGGAATCGACTTCAAGTATAAATTGGATATCCGGATTAGGAAAACGTAAAATGGGAGCTGTAGAAAAGCTGAACTTTAGGAAGTTAAAAGCTGAAGAAGCTTCCTTGGTCCAGGAGAAAGGCTTTGATGCACTGGTGAGTTGTGTAAGGGGTTTAGCTACTTTAGAGAAATCTTTGATAAACTTCCGGTAATAGTTCGAGAAACCAAGGAATCTCTGTAGCTCCTTTTTAGTAGTCGGTTCAGGCCAATCCAAAACAGTCTCTACTTTTTTATGTTGCATACTAATACTAGTTGGAGAGATCTCATACCCCAGAAAGGATATATGGTTACAATGAAATTGACATTTTTCCAATTTTGCGTACAGTTTATGTACTCGTAGTCTGGAGAGGACCCACCGGACATGCTTCTCATGTTCTTCTAGTGTTTTGGAGTATATAAGGATGTCATCAAGATAGACTACTAAACAGATATCAAGCAAGTCCCGGAAAATGTCATTGACAAAATGTTGGAAGGTGGCAGGGGCATTGCATAGCCCAAATGGCATTACCAGGTATTCAAATAAGCCATATCTCATCCGAAAAGCAGTGAGCCATTCGTCTCCCTCACGAATACGTACCAGATTGTACGCCCCTCTGAGATCGAGTTTGGTATAAATGGTTGCATCAGACAGTCGTTCTATCATCTCTGGTATCAATGGTAAAGGGTAGCGGTTCTTTATAGTTCTTTTATTGAGCTCCCTATAGTCGATTATGGGACGGAGAGAATCATCTTTGTTCTTCACAAAGAACATACCCGCACCTGCTGGAGAAGTAGATACCCTGATAAAACCTTTTTTCAAATTCTCCTCCAAGTAGGTCTTGAGATGTTCCAATTCAGGTTGGCTGAGAGGGTAAACATGTCCAACGGGAATAGTGGCACCTGGTTGTAACTGGATAGGGCAGTCGTATGGACGATGTGGTGGTAGACAGTCTGCTTCGGTCTTGCTAAAGACATCTTCGAAATCCTTATAAGTTTCTGGTATAGGCAATGAATCTGTAAGAGAGTGAAGTAGAAACTGCTGTGGAAAACAAGTGCTTTGACAATATGCTGAATTAAAACATACCTGTGAGGTAGACCAATTAATAGAAGGTTCATGTTGCTGAAGCCAGGAAATGCCTAGAACAACTGAAAAGTGTGGTGAAGGCAACACATCAAAAGATATATACTCAGTATGGCCTTTTTCTGAAACAACCATAAGTGGTACTGTATGATGTGTGATAGGTCCGTTAGATATGGTAGACCCATCAATAACTCTAATGACCAAGGGTTTTGTTTTCAACACAAGTGGAATTTTATTGGTGGATACAATTTCAGAATCAATGAAGTTCCCGAAAGCTCCTAAGTCAATTATGGCTTCAGTGTGTATCCTTTTGTGATCCCACTGCAATAAGAGAGATAGTTTACAGTAAGTTATTGTTTCTTGAAATAGATGAGTAGAATGAATAAAAGAACACTTACGTTTCTTATTCCTTGAGAGGATGGGACAGTCTGAGACAGTATGGGATGGATCTGCGCAGTACATACACAAACTCTTTGCCTTTCTCCTGAACCGCTCTTCTGCCATTAAAGGACCTCTAAGTACTCCTATCTCCATAGGTGTAGGTTGACTAGCAGTTGTAGAGGGACTCCGGTTATAGTTAGTAGATCTTGAGAATGATTCAGTATGAGTACGTTCAGATCTCCTTTCTCGGAGTCTTCTATCTATCTGCGTGGCAACTCTCATTAAGGCCTCTAGGGTTGGAGGAAGGTCGATTCTGGCTAGTTCGTCCTTCAACGATTCAGCCAAGCCAAGTCGGAACTGATTTCGGAGTGCAATTGGGCTCCATAATGAATCTGTTGCATAGAGTTTAAACTCGGTAATATAGTCCTCTACCGGTCTCTTGCCTTGTTTAAGGTCTCTCATTTTGGCTTCTGATGATAATTGAATGTCCTTATCGAGGTATAACTCATCCATATTATCAAAAAAAATCCCTAAAGAAGATATAATTGGATCCTGATGTTCACAGAGGTTATCAGCCCATCCTCTAGGTTCTCCTCTAAGGAAAGAGATGACCGTAAGAACTTTGATTCTATCTGAGGGGTAACTGCGGGGTTTCAAGTTGAAAAGTAGATGGCAAGCGTTTTTAAATTGCCTATACAATTTTCTATTCCCGGTAAATGGTTCAGGTAATGACACCAGAGGCTCAGGTGGTGTCTCATGAGTAGCCTTTACGGCGATAGAATCTTTTATAATCTCTCTAAGTGATTGGTTCTCCACTTGTAGATCTCTCACTGCCTGAGCAATCTGATCAACTCTCTGTGTCAGGTTGTAGACAAGTTGAGGTATATCCGCTGGCTCCATGGTTGAAGGCTTAGTATTATGTAATGGAATAGGACTTCTGTTCGAAGCTCAACTGCAAATATTGACTGAAAATGATATTACACACAGTGTTTGACTTGTATCACTTCAGTATGTGATTGCACAGAGATGTTGAAGTACAATCAGGATTGTGAGAGTGAATTTATTCTGAGAAACCAATTATGTAAAAGACAGTATGCTACTGAGAGAATGTCTCTGTAAAGGTATCAGTGTCTGAGAAGATTCACTTGTATGATATTATTAGTAATTGCAAAGTTTAGCTGAGAGGTAAAGCTAATTCAAATTCCTTGTAAGCAGGAATTAACACACGGCAGGGTTTTATACAAGCTACAGGTGACTGAGGTCAGAGCACAAATATGTTAACTAAGAAATTCAGGACAGAACGAGTGATGTTACTTTTACCCTGAATGCTTCTGTGCTCTTTTCACTGCTGCAGAGAAAAAATGACAGGCTGCTGAAAATCAGAGGAATTTGAGGGAGGAGTTCTCCAGATGGCTGAATCGGCTTCTACGGATCTGAGATAACCTTCCAAAGGTCAAATAACATTGGTGCAAATATATACAGTGAGATTGTGAAGCAGGAGGTAACGGTTGATTGCAGAGAAAGAGGTTAGAAAGTCACAGTTCAATCAGCTGTCTCCTGGTAGTAGCTGAAATAGCTCAGCGTGGTTGAAACAAACTGAATCCCTTCAATGGAAACAATGTTGCAAAGTTTTCCAAAAACAGACTTAGTTAGGAAGTTCACACGTAGTAGATTTAGGCAATAAATCAAGTAGAGGTTTAGTAATAAAGCTCAGTGGTGCTGCTGCTATACTGTTTAGCTAACAAAATACTAAGCACTGATCGTTGTACACACAGCTGATTTATCACCTTGGTATTCAGGGCTTGATGACTCATGGCAGATAATTAAAGGTACAGAGCAAGCAAGCCAAATCCCTGACACAACCGGAGGAGGCACAGACCCGCCAAACTGTCACAGCAATCTGAGCTGGTGTAAGTATTAGGAGGGTCTGCTGAGCAGTTTCGTGTGTGTTCTCTGTGCTGACTTACTCCGGTATGCGGCTCATTCCGGCGGCGACGCTGTACTTGTTAGGCGCGGGATCTGAGGCCTCAGGATCTGCCCCGCAACTCGCTTGGGGTGCCGCGCTGGGTCCCGTAATCTGCAGGTAGCGTTGATAAGGAGGCATCCACTGGATCTCCACTACATCCTGAGCAGGTAGAGTCTTTTTCAGTTTATATACTGCTGGTATAGGTGCTTTTATGTGATCGGGAAGAGTTTGAAAATGCGGAGCATTAGCTTTGCACAGCCATTCTTGCCGATGGCTGGCTCCGCCCCCCTATTATATACATTTTTATACAGGATTGTGATCAACCCCATAACATATATAAACAATTTATTACAAATGCTAAACTTAAAGGGACCTAATACTTATATTCTAAATTACTTGAAACTGATGCAGTATAACTATAAAAAGCTGACAAGCAGTATAACTATAAAAAGCTGACAAGAATATATCACCTGAGCATCTGTATGTAATAAAGGAAGATATTTTACATCACAATTTCCTCATCTCGCCAGAGTAAGTGCTGTGTAAAAAGTTATTCTTCAGCTGCTGTCCAGCTGCAGGTTAAAAAAAAAAAAAAAATGAAGAAATGAAAATCAGCCAATCAGCATCAACAATGATGAGGTCATGAACTCTTTTGCTGTGATCTCATAAGATTTCACTTAACTCTCATGGGATTTCATAGTAAACTTCCTTAAACTGAATAGGGAAATAACAAGAGTGTGCATGAGGCTCACTCCCTTGCCGGTCCCGGGACAGACATACTGATTTGCTGCTTAAAGTCCTTTGCAATAGGGTGTGAATACTTAGCCCCCCCAAATAAAAAGACCCCCTAGCCTACAATAAACTACCAATAGCCCTTAAAATGTCCTTTTTTATTTTATAGGGCTATTATATTAGGTGTAATTGTTTTTATTTTTGCTAATTTTGTTTTTTATTTTTCATAATTTAGTTTTTTTTTTTTTTTTTAATTTTAAACTTAATTTTTTTTAATTTTTTTATTGGTAGTTATTTTAATTTTAGCATAATAGCTTAGTATAATAGTTAGATTAGGTTAATTTATAGTTTAAACGTAGGGGGGTAGTTATCAAGCCGTCAACCTCAAATACGCTGGAATTCCGCAGTGTATTTGTGGCGAGGCTGATTCGCCTTAGTTATCAAGCCCTAGACACCGGCAAAAGTAGAATTTTGTGACGTAAGCTTCGATCCGCCGGACTCAGTCCGACACAGATCGATTCTTACGTCACTCCAGATGTTCCGCACACAAGTGCGGCACAATCTGACTACTTTTGCTAGTTATCAAAAAACTAGCAGGTACGCTCGGCACTTTTCCGGCCCAGCGTACCTGGTTTTCAATCCGCCGCCCTGGAGGCGGCGGATCCCATAGGAATCAATGGGAGTCTGACCATAGCGAAAGTACATGTTCGCTGCTGCCCGACATCCCATTGATTTCTATGGGAGCTGTCTACACCTAACACCCTAACATGTACCCCGAGTCTAAACACCCCTAAGCTGTCCCCCCCTACACCGCCGCAACTAAATAAAGTTATTACCCCCTAAACCGCCGCTCCCGGAGCCCACCGCAAGCTACTCTATACATATTAACCCCTAAACCGCCGCTCCCTGACCCCGCCGCAACTATAATAAATGTATTAACCCCTAAACCGCCGCTCCCGGACACCGCCGCAACCTACATTATACCTATTAACCCCTATTCTGCCCCCCTATACCGCCGCCCTCTATAATAAAGTTATTAACCCCTATCCTGCCGATCCCGCACCTCGCCGCAACTAAATAAATAGTTTAACCCCTAAACCGCCGCTCCCGGACCCTGCCGCAACCTATATTAAATTTATTAACCCCTAATCTGCCCCCCCTACACCGTCGCCACCTATAATACATTTATTAACCCCTATCCTGCCCCCCCTACACCGCCGCCACTGTAATAAATTTATTAACCCCTAAACCTAAGTCTAACACTAACCCTAACTCCCCCCTAACTTAAATATTAATTAAATAAATCTAAATAATATTTCTATTATTAACTAAATGAATCCTATTTAAAACTAAATACTTACCTTTAAAATAAACCCTAATATAGCTACAATATAAATAATAATTATATTGTAGCTATCTTAGGATTTATTTTTATTTTATAGGTAACTTTCAATTTATTTTAACTAGGTACAATAGCTATTAAATAGTTATTAACTATTTAATAGCTTACCTAGCTAAAATAAAGAGAAATTTACCTGTAAAATAAAAACTAACCTAAGTTACAATTACACCTAACACTACACTATCATTAACTAAATTATTCCTATTTAAAACTAAATACTTACCTGTAAAATAAACCCTAAGATAGCTACAATGTAATTAATAATTACATTGTAGCTATTTTAGGATTTATATTTATTTTACAGGTAACTTTGCATTTATTTTAGCTAGTTAGAATAGTTATTAAATAGTTATTAACTATTTAATAACTACCTAGCTAAAAGAAATACAAAATTACCTGTAAAATAAATCCTAACCTAAGTTACAATTAAACCTTACACTAAACTATCATTAAATAAATTAAATAAATGAAATACAAATAACTACAATTAAATACAATTACATAAACTAACTAAAGTACAAAAAATAAAAAAAAGCTAAGTTACAAAAAATAAAAAAATAGGTTACAAACATTTAAAAAATATTACAACAATTTTAAGCTAATTACACCTAATCTAAGCCCCCTAATAAAATAACAAAGCCCCCCAAAATAACAAATTTCCCTACCCTATTCTACATTTAAAAAGTTCAAAGCTCTTTTACCTTACCAGCCCTTAAAAGGGCCTTTTGTGGGGCATGCCCCAAAGAAAACTGCTCTTTTGCCTGTAAAAGAAAAATACAACCCCCCCAACATTAAAACCCACCACCCACATACCCCTAATCTAACCCAAACCCCCCTTAAAATAACCTAACACTAATCCCCTGAAGATCATCCTACCTTGAGTCGTCTTCACTCAGCCGAGCCACCGATGGAACTGAAGAGGAGATCCGGAGCGGCAGAAGTGATCCTCCAAGGGGCGCTGAAGAAATCTTCCATCCGATGAAGTGATCCTCCAGGCGGCGCTGAAGAAGTCTTCCATCTGGGCGATGTAATCTTCCAAGCGGCGCTGAAGAAGTCTTCTATCCGGGCGATGTCATCTTCCAACGGGGTCTTCAATCTTCTTTCTTCAGGATGCATGTTCATCCCGCCGACGCGGAACATCCTTCTTTCCCGACGGACTACCGAAGATGACATCGCCCGGATAGAAGACTTCTTCAGTGCCGCTTGGAAGATGACATCGCCCGGATGGAAGAATTCTTCAGCGCCGCCTGGAGGATCACTTCATCGGATGGAAGATTTCTTCAGCGCCCCTTGGAGGATCACTTCTGCCGCTCTGGATCTCCTCTTTAGTTCCATCGGTGGCTCGGCTGAGTGAAGACGACTCAAGGTAGGATGATCTTCAGGGGATTAGTGTTAGGTTATTTTAAGGGGGGTTTGGGTTAGATTAGGGGTATGTGGGTGGTGGGTTTTAATGTTGGGGGGGGTTGTATTTTTCTTTTACAGGCAAAAGAGCAGTTTTCTTTGGGGCATGCCCCACAAAAGGCCCTTTTAAGGGCTGGTAAGGTAAAAGAGCTTTTAACTTTTTTAATGTAGAATAGGGTAGGGATTTTTTTTATTTTGGGGGGCTTTGTTATTTTATTAGGGGGCTTAGATTAGGTGTAATTAGCTTAAAATTGTTGTAATATTTTTTAAATGTTTGTAACCAATTTTTTTATTTTTTGTAACTTAGCTTTTTTTATTTTTTGTACTTTAGTTAGTTTATGTAATTGTATTTAATTGTAGTTATTTGTATTTAATTTATTTAATTAATGTAATGATAGTGTAGTGTTAGGTTTAATTGTAACTTAGGTTAGGATTTATTTTACAGGTAATTTTGTATTTCTTTTAGCTAGGTATTTATTAAATAGTTAATAACTATTTAATAACTATTCTAACTAGCTAAAATAAATACAAAGTTACCTGTAAAATAAATATAAATCCTAAAATAGCTACAATGTAATTATTAATTACATTGTAGCTATCTTAGGGTTTATTTTACAGGTAAGTATTTAGTTTTAAATAGGATTAATTTATTAAAGTATAGTGTAGTGTTAGGTGTAATTGTAACTTAGGTTAGTTTTTATTTTACAGGTAAATTTCTCTTTATTTTAGCTAGGAAGCTATTAAATAGTTAATAACTATTTGATAGCTATTGTACCTAGTTAAAATAAATTGAAAGTTACCTATAAAATAAAAATAAATCCTAAGATAGCTACAATATAATTATTATTTATATTGTAGCTATATTAGGGTTTATTTTAAAGGTAAGTATTTAGTTTTAAATAGGATTCATTTAGTTAATAAAATAAATATTATTTAGATTTATTTAATTAATATTTAAGTTAGGGGGGTGTTAGGGTTAGTCTTAGACTTAGGTTTAGGGGTTAATAAATTTATTACAGTGGTGGCGGTGTAGTGGGGGGCAGGATAGCGGTTAATAAATTTATTATAGGTGGCGACGGTGTAGGGGGGGCAGATTAGGGGTTAATAAATTTAATATAGGTTGCGGCAGGGTCCGGGAGCGGCGGTTTAGGGGTTAAACTATTTATTTAGTTGCGGCGAGGTGCGGGATCAGCAGGATAGGGGTTAATAACTTTATTATAGAGGGCGGTGGTATAGGGGGGCAGGATAGGGGTTACTAGGTATAATGTAGGTTGCGGCGGTGTCCGGGAGCGGCGGTTTAGGGGTTAATACATTTATAAGAGTTGCGGCGGGGTCTAGGAGCGGCAGTTTAGGGGTTAATACATTTATAAGAGTTGCGGCGGGGTCTTAGAGCGGCGGTTTAGGGGTTAGTAACTTTATTTAGTTGCGGGGGGCTCCGGGGGCACCGGTATAGGCGGTAGAACAGTGTAGTTTAGTGTGAGTGCTTAGTGACAGGCTAGCAATAAAGCTGTAAAAAAGCCGAAGAGCAGCGAGATCGGATGAATGATAACTCTCACAGTCCGCTTGGTGCGCGGCTTTTTGACAGATTTATTGATAACTTAAGCGAATTTTTTCAGGTCCGCGGCGGCGATGGTAGGCGAGATTAGGCGGGCGTATTGGGCCGGCGAAGGCAGGTAAAGTTGACACGTTGATAACTATCCCCCGTAGTTTTTTTTAATTTCATAGGTAAGTTTTTATTTATTTTAAGATAGGGATATTGTAATGTTAATATAAAGTTTGGGGGTTGTTAGGTTTAGGGGTTAATAGTTTAATTTATTTTTTTTGCTATGTGGGAGGATGGCGGTTTGGGGGTTAATACATTTATTTTAGTGGTGGCGCTGTTGGGGAGCGGCAGAAGAGGGGTTAATAACTTTTATTAGTGGCGGCGATGTCGGGGAGTGGCGGAATAGGGGTTAATAACTTTATCATAGTGGCGGCGATGTTGGGAGTGGCAGATTAGGGGTTAATAACTATTGAGGTGTCGGCGATGTCAGGAGCGGTGGCTTAGGGGTGTTTAGACTTGGGGTTTATGTTAGGGAGTTTGGTTTAAACATTACTTTTTTTTCCCCATAGACATCAATGGGGCTGCGTTACGGGGCTTTTCATTCTGCTCTTTAGGTGTTAGTTTTTTTTTCGAACACTCTCTCCCTATTGATGTCTATGGGCAAAGCGTGCACGTATTCTCAGCCCTTGGATTCTGTGCGGTATGGAGCTTATCGCAACCATATCGCACGCACAAGGAAGCTTTTCAGAAACTTGTACTGGCAGCACTATGGGAGGTGAAATAACACAACTTTTGTTGCGTTCGTTTTGCACCCTCTATAGCACAAACTCGTAGTTTAGGTGATACTTAATAAATATCACCTAGATTACGAGTTTGGCATTATGGTGCGGTATGGCTATACCGCTGAAAAATTGGCCATTGCGCGTGGCATTTTAGCCTGTAATGCAACGTTTATTCCGCACTCAAAAAATGTTAACATAAAATGCTTGTGTTATAGCCAATACCGACACGAGCCATTCCGCAATCTGAGACCAGTAGTTATGGATGTTGCGAAACAAAAATGTTTCACAAAAATCATAACTAAAATGTAACAAAGTACACTAGCACCCATAAACTACCTATAAACCCCTAAACCGCCACCCTCCAGCATTGCAAATACTATAATACAACTATTAACCCCTAATCTGCCGCCCACCCAAATCGGGACTATTAAATAAACCTATTAACCCCTAGTAACCCATAATCCGCCGCACCCCGACATCGCTGACGCTAAATAAAATTATTATCCCCTAATCCGCTGCCCCCGACATAGCCAACTCTAAAAAAACCTATTAACCCCTAAACCCCCAGCCCCTCCACATCGTAATTAATAAACTAAACCTAAAAAAAATGCTACGAAAAAAATAAAAAATAAAAATTACAAATTTAAATACACCTAAATACAGCTAAAATACAATAGAAACTATAAGCTCACAATTTAACATTTGGAAGTAAATTGAACCATTTGGGCACACCAACTAACACAAGATTGTGAGAACCCCTCCTTTTTCTCACATTAAAAGATTTCTCGAATTGTGTTACTTATAGGACCTACATATACTAGCATATATCAGTATTTTTCACGCTTATGGAATAGAACCCCACAAAAGTACAATGTGGTAATATGAATAATAATAAACAGAAGCTTTTGAATCAGTTGAGCACAGCAAACCTTTCTAATTTACTCTCAGGAAGTATTATCCAGATACAACTCCAAATTCCTAAATACTGTATAAATGTGGATTATTTAGTCAGCTAGATTCTTATTTTTAATACAGTGTTAAATTGTTCTTCACCACATTGGTGCAACCAATACCTACAGGTATTTGAATGAATGCAATTTCGAGTTCCTTTGTGTTTTTAACCAATACACACACACATATCTAACATTTTTATTTAATATACATATGGCTAGATTTAGAGTTCTGCGGCCAAAGGGGTGCGTTAGCTACGCGTGTATTTTTTCCCCCGCACCTTTTAAATACCGCTGGTATTTAGAGTTCACAGAAGGGCTGCGTTAGGCTCCAAAAAGGGAGCGTAGAGCATAATTTACCGCCACTGCAACTCTCAATACCAGCGGTGTTTACAGACGCGGCCAGCTTCAAAAACGTGCTCGTGCACGATTCCCCCATAGGAAACAATGGGGCCGTTCGAGCTGAAAAAAAGCCTAACACCTGCAAAAAAGCAGCGTTCAGCTCCTAACGCAGCCCCATTGTTTCCTATGGGGAAACACTTCCTAAGTCTGCACCTAACACCCTAACATGTACCCTGAGTCTAAACATCCCTAACCTTACACTTATTAAACCCTAATCTGCTGACCCCGCTATCGCTGACCCCTGCATATTATTTTTAACCCCTAATCTGCCGCTCCGTACACCGCCGCAACCTACGTTATCCCTATGAACCCCTAATCTGCTGCCCCTAACCCCCGCCGACCTCTATATTATATTTATTAACCCCTAATCTGCCCCCCCAACGTCGCCGCTACCTACCTACAATTATTAACCCCTAATCTGCCGACCGGACCTCACCGCTACTATAATAAATGTATTAACCCCTAAAGCTAAGTCTAACCCTAACACCCCCCTAAGTTAAATATAATTTTTATCCAACGAAATAAAATAAATCTTATTAAATAAATTATTCCTATTTAAAGCTAAATACTTACCTGTAAAATAAACCCTAATATAGCTACAATATAAATAATAATTATATTGTACCTATTTTAGGATTAATATTTATTTTACAGGCAACTTTGTATTTATTTTAACCAGGTACAATAGCTATTAAATAGTTAATAACTATTTAATAGCTACCTAGTTAAAATAATTACAAAATTACCAGTAAAATAAATCCTAACCTAAGTTACAATTAAACCTAACTCTACACTATCATTAAATAAATTAAATACAAATACCTACAAATAAATACAAATAAATACACTAACTAAAGTACAAAAAATAAAAAAAGAACTGTTACAAAAAATAAAACATTTTTTACAAACATTCTAAAAATATTACAACAATTTTAAGCTAATTACACCTACTTTAAGCCCCCTAATAAAATAACAAAGCCCCCCAAAATAAAAAAATGCCCTACCCTATTCTAAAGTAAAAATTGAAAAGCTCTTTTACCTTACCAGCCCTTAAAAGGGCCTTTTGCGGGGCATGCCCCAAAGATTTCTGCTCTTTTGCCTGTAAAAAAACCCATACAATACCCCCCCCCCAACATTACAACCCACCACCCACATACCCCTAATCTAACCCAAACCCCCCTTAAATAAACCTAACACTACCCCCCTGAAGATCTTCCTACCTTGAGTCGTCTTCACTCAGCCAAGCCGAATTCTTCATCCAATCCGGGCGATGTCTTCATCCAAGTGGGGGCTGAAGAGGTCCATCATCCGGCTGAAGTCTTCATCCAAGCGGGGGCTGAAGAGGTCCATCATCCGGCTGAAGTCTTCATCCAAGCGGGGGCTGAAGAGGTCCATCATCCGGCTGAAGTCTTCTATCAAGCGGCATCTTCAATCTTCTTTCTTCCGGCTCCATCTTCATCCCGCCGACGCGGAACATCCTTCCTCCACGACGAACTCCCGATGAATGTCGGTTCCTTTAAGGGACGTCATCCAAGATGGCGTCCCTCGAATTCCGATTGGCTGATAGGATTCTATCAGCCAATCGGAATTAAGGTAGGAAAATTCTGATTGGCTGATTGAATCAGCCAATCAGATTCAAGTTCAATCCGATTGGCTGATTGGATCAACCAATCAGATTGAGCTCACATTCTATTGGCTGATCGGAGCAGCCAATAGAATGCGAGCTCAATCTCATTGGCTGATTGGATCAGCCAATCGGATTGAACTTGAATCTGATTGGCTGATTCCATCAGCCAATCAGATTATTCCTACCTTAATTCCGACTGGCTGATAGAATCCTATCAGCCAATCGGAATTCGAGGGACGCCATCTTGGATGACGTCCCTTAAAGGAACCTTCATTCATCGGGAGTTCGTCATGGAGGAAGGATGTTCTGCGTCGGCGGGATGAAGATGGATCCGGAAGAAAGAAGATTGAAGATGCCGCTTGATAGAAGACTTCAGCCGGATGATGGACCTCTTTAGCCCCCGCTTGGATCAAGACTTCAGCCGGATGATGGATCTCTTCAGCCCCCGCTTGGATCAAGACTTCAGCCGGATGATGGACCTCTTCAGCCCCGGATCGGATGAAGACTTCGGAGCCTCTTCTGGACGGATCGGTGATACGCGGCGTGGTGAAGATAAGGTAGGAAGATCTTCAGGGGCTTAGTGTTAGGTTTATTTAAGGGGGGTTTGGGTTAGATTAGGGGTATGTGGGTGGTGGGTTGTAATGTTGGGGGGGGGTATTGTATGTTTTTTTTTACAGGCAAAAGAGCAGAATTCTTTGGGGCATGCCCCGCAAAAGGCCCTTTTAAGGGCTGGTAAGGTAAAAGAGCTTTTCAATTTTTACTTTAGAATAGGGTAGGGCATTTTTTTATTTTTTGTAACTTAGTTCTTTTTTTATTTTTTGTACTTTAGTTAGTTTATTTAATTGTATTTATTTGTAGGTATTTGTATGTAATTAATTTATTGATAGTGTAGTGTTAGGTTTAATTGTAGATAATTGTAGGTATTTTATTTAATTAATTTATTGATAGTTTAGTGTTAGGTTTAATTGTAACTTAGGTTAGGATTTATTTTACAGGTAATTTTGTAATTATTTTAACTAGGTAGCTATTAAATAGTTATTAACTATTTAATAGCTATTGTACCTGGTTAAAATAAATACAAAGTTGCCTGTAAAATAAATATTAATCCTAAAATAGCTACAATATAATTATTATTTATATTGTAGCTATATTAGGGTTTATTTTACAGGTAAGTATTTAGCTTTAAATAGGAATAATTTATTTAATAAGAAATAATTTATTTTGTTAGATAAAAATTATATTTAACTTAGGGGGGTGTTAGTGTTAGGGTTAGAATTAGCTTTAGGGGTTAATACATTTATTAGAGTAGCGGTGAGGTCCGGTCGGCAGATTAGGGGTTAATACTTGAAGTTAGGTGTCGGTGATGTTAGGGAGGGCAGATTAGGGGTTAATACTATTTATTATAGGGTTATTGAGGCGGGAGTGAGGCGGATTAGGGGTTAATAACTTTATTATAGTAGCGGTGAGGTCCGGTCGGCAGATTAGGGGTTAATAAGTGTAGGTAGGTGGCGGCGACGTTGGGGGCGGCAGATTAGGGGTTAATAAATATAATATAGGGGTCGGCGGTGTTAGGGGCAGCAGATTAGGGGTACATAGGGAAAATGTAGGTTGCGGCAGTGTGCGGTCGGCAGATTAGGGGTTAAAAAAAATTATTAGAGTGGCGGCGATGTGGGGGGGCCTCGGTTTAGGGGTACATAGGTAGTTTATGGGTGTTAGTGTACTTTAGAGCACAGTAGTTAAGAGCTTTATGAACTGGCGTTAGCCCAGAAAGCTCTTAACTCCTGGCTTTTCTCTGCGGCTGGGGTCTTGTCGTTAGATTTCTAACGCTCACTTCAGCCAAGACTCTAAATACCGGCGTTAGAAAGATCCCATTGAAAAGATAGGATACGCAATTGACGTAAGGGGATCTGCGGTATGGAAAAGTCGCGGCTGCAAAGTGAGCGTTAGACCCTTTCCTGACTGACTCTAAATACCAGCAGGCGGCCAAAACCAGCGTTAGGAGCCCCTAACGCTGGATTTGACGGCTAACGCAGAACTCTAAATCTAGGCGATTGTGATCAACTTGTAATACCAGTGAACATTATCATGCTCTGGTTTCACTCAGTGGAGCGCTAATATCACTTTCGTGAAAGCGTTATTTAGAGCTCCACTTGTTATCTGGCCCTTAGTGTTTAATGTCCCTTTAAAATTAAGACACATCTGTAGTTTTTCTTAAGATAATTTTTCCCCAAATGCATTAATGTAAACTTGTTAACTTTGATTTTGTAGACTTTGTTGAAGGTTTAAAATGAATAGTTGATCCTAATATGTGAAATGTCGCCATACTGTTCCTACATGCTTTTCTGAATGATTCTTTCACATCTTTGTTTCTCAGAGTGTATATTATAGGATTCAACATGGGTATAACATTAACATAAAGTACAGACAGAAATTTTCCCTCGTCCAGTGAATAAGAAGATGTTGGCTTCATGTAGACACCTACAACTAAAACATAAAATAGTACGACAACCGTCAGGTGGGAACCACAGGTTGAGAAGGTTTTGAGCCGGCCTTCTGCGGAGCTGATTTTTAGAATGGCATTGATAATATAGATATAAGACATCACAGTGAGTAAAAAACAGCTAAAAAGCAGGCAGACACCTTGTGCAAACATTACAAACTTGATAGTAGATGTATCGCCACAAGCTAGCTTCAATAACGGAGTTACATCACAAAAGAAATGGTTAATAATGTTTGATGTACAGAATGCTAGAGCAGAGGACAACACTGTTACAGGAAGTCCTGCTAAGAACCCAGATAGCCAAGCCATGGCCACTAATATTAGACAATTCTTTTTGTTCATTATTTGAGGATAAATTAGCGGGTTACAAATAGCCATATACCGATCGTATGCCATAGTGGTGAGCAGCAAATATTCCATACTAGCAAAGGAGTTGAAGAAATAAAGCTGCACCATGCACCGGTTAAAAGAAGTCATTTTATTAGCTGTGATGAACATGTGCAACAGATTTGGTGCCGTTACAGAACTATAGGAAATATCCAAACATGACATGCTGCAAAGGAAAAAGTACATGGGCTTTTGCAAATTTATGTCAGAGCTGATTAATAGGATGATAATAAGATTACCCAGCACTGTAAGAGAGTAGATGAGGAAAAAGAGACTAAACAGGGGGATTTGCAAGTCAGGAGCATCAGAGAAACCCACAATAAGAAATTCAGTTGCACTTTTGTTGCTCTTCAATAGAACGTCCAACACTGCAGCCCATGAAGATGATGATAAATCATTTAACCTATAGGAGATATCGTAATAATTATGTTTAGTCAACTAAATACATACAAATAAAAAATAACACAGCTGAGAAACTAATGGATTCATTGTCAAATATGCATCAGCCTCCTAAATACAGTATACAACAGAAGTGAGTACACCCCTGGGCAAAATCACTTAAATTATTCAAAATTGTATCACCTTTCAATAATTATTTTATTTCTAACTTGACAAGTGGAGTATTTCATATTATAAACAATCAAAAACAAATACTTTAGATTGAAAATACAGGCTTCAAAGTAGAAACTTAATGCAACAAAAGTGAATACACCTCTGACACACAAGTTAGATTACTGAAAGAAAATTGAGAACACCTAAAAACCCTTGCTTGCTCTTCGGCACAAAACTGTGAGATTAAACTTTGCTAAACAACATAAAAAGCCTTATGAATACTGGGAGCACATTATTTGGTAAAGATGGCCAAGACCAAGATACAATTTTTCGGCTCAGATGGGGTGCATCATGTTTGGTGTGAACCTGGTCATGATTATTACAGTGAATGCATAGTCCCAACAGTGAATCATGGAGGTGGTAGTGATGTTATGGGGCTGCATGACTGCAAAAGGTGTTGGGGAGATGACATTTATAGATGGCACCATGAATGCCTGCAAAATACCAAAATACTGGCTGACAAGATGACTTCCAGTCTCCAGAAGTTTGGCAGAGGATGAATATTCCAGCATGATCAAACTATGTCTTGATTATGACTGTTAGGTATCATGGTGCAACTATAGTATAATCTTGGGGTAAGATGTATTTTGTGTAAAATGCAGGTTGGCTGTCAAGTAAAAAAAATGATAGCATGGACAAAGAAAATAGGCAGGAAAATATAGTGTTATATAATCCATGGTCGGGGAAGGTAGCAGATGGATTAGGTAGGTATATGGGTAGTGACAAACAAGTCATATTTTTAGCAGTATAGAAATCTGAATTAGCAACTTGTACAAAAGTGAGAAAGTAACTCAAACTCCACACAAGAGATTACAAAAGTGAATATATTTGGCTGTTGTCAAAATGAGTTTAATGTGCATTCTCCTTTTATACGTTCATAACTTAATTTACAGGAAAAGAAAGATGTAAGCTAACAAAATGCAGACAGTACATCAAGTTGAAAGTCTATTAGAGGTCATGGAGATTTTGGTTTATGGGAAGAAGAGGTGTTGTTGATAAAAAGTTTATATAAAAAGGGATTATTTAGAAATGTCATTATGCTTATTAATCATTTGCATCATTATGCTTATTAATCATTTGTACAGCTTTAAGTTGGGGGAAGTGATGAGTATACAAACAGGAGGTGTTTTGTTAGAAAACAATAGATTTTTTTGGAGTTTATTCTAATTGCTTGAGGAAGCATAATATTCTTTTGGCATAAATTCTGCTTCACCTTCTATAACACTTTCCTACAACTGTATCCAAGGCTTGAATCAATGTATTAAAAATTCACTTCTAACTTTTCCTGATGCCTATTTTATTTATTTATTTTTTTATTTTTCATATTTAATATTATGTTGTTTTGTTTTTTTTTTAAACTTGATAAACTATGATAGAAAGCTAACCCTTTAATCCCTTTTAAATTAAATAAAATGATGTCTCTCTAATATGGGATGAGAAAATGTCTTAATATAGACCCTGATTATAAGAATAATATAAAAAACTGTAGTAATAAAGGCCAAAATAGAGAGCTACATAGAATAAAGAAATAAATACATAAATAAAGTTTGTCCATCTTAAGAAGATACAACTAAATATTTGTTTACCACTTCTATTAAGGCTTTGGGCTCCATTTACTATTGGTCGTGCAGACATGATTCGCATACAATCTCCGCATTTAACATTTCACAAGCATTGCACCAGCCGCCTTCTACTCACTGACGGCCAATTGGCCTCTAGCAGGGGCTGTCAATCACCCTGATCAGATTTCAATCAAGATCACTGCTACTTAGCTATCGTTCCAGAGAGCCTGATACGACGGGCCTCCAAACAGCAATCAATACTTAGTAAATGGAGCCCTATGTGTTAATCTTTAGTTTAGTTCTGAAAAAAACATACAGGACTAGATTGGGCAGCACACTTTTTAGTGCGAGAAGTGTAAACATGATCATGAGGTTGCAGTATTTTTTGCATTAGTTACAAGTCGGACATTAAAAAATATAACTAACACTACATATATTTTAATATTTTCTGAGAATAAAGTGTCTCATTAGTTTCATTGGTAGAAATTGTGCCATATTAATCTTGTTTCTAGACCAAACCTCACCAAATTAAAAAACATGTTTTTTTTAAATAAGTAAGGTTAGAAAAGAATGTATAGCGAATAGTTTTAAACTATAATGCCTATAAACAACACATCATACACACATGCACTGTATACCCCAACTTAAATAGATTTACATTTACAACATTTTTCTGGCTTCAATATTACAATGAAGCAGTTTCACGGTTTATAGTCTGAGAAATATTAAAATCATTTTTTAGAAGAGGAGAATGGGGAGATATGTTGCAGCCCTTTCCTTCTGAAAGAAACCTACAACCTTATCCTTGATTTATATTAAAAATTAAAACTATACGTTGAAAATATAAAAAGTGTCAATTTTAATATAGAGCAAACATGCTCAGTATTCATATCATGCCTGTATACAAATGGCATTCACTTTGTTTAACAGTGATAAGGATGGATACTGATCAGACTCAGTTCATCTCAGTTCATCTAATGTAAATGATGATTTATCTTACACACTATACACAGGTGCTCATTTAAAAGAACTGTATTGTAACCTTACGAGTTGTGAAAGGAGCACTGCAAATGTCAGAGTCAGTTGAATTCCCAGTTTATATCTGGATAACAAGTAAAATCATTAGATAAACCTTTATAAAAGATTGAAATCAACTCCATATTCAAAGCTGGTGAGCATTGCAAAGCTGGTGAGCATTGCACATGATACCTTCTATACACAGCACCCTTCCTCTTTACATTCTATGGGGTAATTTACTAATGTGTGTGCGGACATGATCCGTTGTAGCGGATCTTGTCCGCTGCACATCGATAAATGCCGACATCATACGCTGTCGGCATTTATCATTGCACCAGCATTTCTAGTGAAATGCTTGTGCAATGCCGCCCCCTGCATATTCGCGGCCAATCGGCCACTAGCAGGGGGTGTCATTTAACCCGATCGTATTCAATCGGGCTGATTGCTGTCCGCCACCTCAGAGGTGGCAAACGAGTTAAGGAGCAGCAGCCTTACGACCGCTGCTTCTTAACTTCCGCTTCAGGTCCCTGTGAATGTGCAGTGGGTTGCAATGTGCAGTGGGTCAGAATGTGCAGTGGGTCAGAATGTGCAGTGGGTCAGAATGTGCAGGGGGTTGGAATGTACAGTGGTTCGGAATGTGCAGGGGGTCGGAATGTGCAGTGGGTCGGAATGTGCAGTGGGTCAGAATGTGCAGGGGGTCGGAATGTGCAGGGGGTTGGAATGTGCAGTGGGTCAGAATGTGCAGTGGGTCAGAATGTGCAGGGGGTTGGAATGTGCAGGGGGTCGGAATGTGCAGTGGGTCGGAATGTGCAGTGGGTCGAATGTGCAGGGGGTCGGAATGTGCAGTGTGTCGGAATGTGCAGGGGGTCGGAATGTGCAGGGGGTCGGAATGTGCAGTGGGTTGGAATGTGCAGTGGGTCGGAATGTGCAGGGGGTCGGAATGTGCAGGGGGTCGGAATGTGCAGGGGGTCGGAATGTGCAGTGGGTCAGAATGTGCAGGGGGTCGGAATGTGCAGTGGGTCGGAATGTGCAGTGGGTCGGAATGTGCAGGGGGTCGGAATGTGCAGTGGGTTGGAAAGTGCAGTGGGTCAGAATATGCAGTGGGTCGGAATGTGCAGTGGGTCAGAATGTGCAGTGGATCGGAATGTGTAGTGGGTCGGAATGTGTAGTGGGTCGGAATGTGTAGTGGGTCGGAAGCAGCATCCACTACTTCATAAATCGACCCCTATATCTATGGAGTTGATCAAAATCCTTAAGACAAAAATATAATTTGATTTTTCAACAAAAATCCCTATAGACTTTTATTGTGATTTTCTGTTGAAAATAAGTTGATAATTGTGATGGACCCCACTATTACTAATAGTAATAATAATAATAATAATATCATAATATTATTATAGTTACCTTAGTCCTGATAGAGAATACATCAAAACCACAATGTTATTTAGTCTCAATACTATTTGAATAAGAAATGAAGATTTATAGCTTAAAAATAGAAACTAACGCAAAGTAATCAGCTATGAGCTATGTGTTCTAGTTAAAAGGCGAAAGATAAATCAGTCATCGGACACAGC
Source organism: Bombina bombina (assembly GCF_027579735.1). Classification (NCBI taxonomy): domain Eukaryota; kingdom Metazoa; phylum Chordata; class Amphibia; order Anura; family Bombinatoridae; genus Bombina; species Bombina bombina. The sequence continues at coordinate 263,118,671 of NC_069507.1, read as the reverse complement.
AAGTGGTCACGCTGTTATTTTCCTTCCTTTTTATGTGCATGCTGATTCCCTCTGGTATAAGTAATTGGATACAAGTTTAATCTTCTTATTACCTCTGAGGAAATTATTCTCTCCTCTAAGAAATGTTTCTATAAATATAAAATCTAATATGCTGTTGTGAATATGAACTCACAAATGTTAGTTGAAGCAGAGCAAGACGAAAAAGAGTGAAAATTGCCCAAATATTGTATTTCCCTTTATGCTAAAATTACAATCTAACTGTTCCATGATAAGCAAACCCTATATACACTGTACCAAGCAATATATATTTACAAAAAATAAAACACAGAGATTTGCCTTTCCAAATAAAAAACAAGCATCTAGGAGTCTCGTTAGTTCTCGGTGCATGGCCGTTCTCAGTTGCCGGTGGAGAGATTTGTCTGGTTAATTCCTATAACAAACAAGACTCCTCCATGCTAACTAGTTACGCAACACCCAGCAGACAAAGAAGCAGAAAAGGACTTTTAATACACCCAGCAGACTTTATGGTGACTTTTGTTGCATGCCATATACTGTTAGCATACCTGAATGTCAGCCCACATGAGATTGATTGCACTAAGTGCAACAGGAACCATAGAGGTACCCATAGAGTTCACCACTGTGCTTAATCATTACCACATATTTGCATGAGGTTGTCACATGTGAGCAGAATAGTTATTAACATCAATTAAAATTAATGCATTACACTATTTGGTGTTCTTTGTCTCTTTTTCTACACTTGCTGGAGTAGGATTGCATTCTACTATACTAAGAGACACAATAAAGCTACCATCTGAGAATATAGCTGCACAGAATGAGACACTTTGTAGTAGACACCAACTGTGTCTGAGGAGGGCTCTCCCATACTGCACCCCACTTACCTTATATGATTGAGGTGAAACATTGTGAGTACAAACCCCAGAGAGGACTCGTGTCTTTCTTCTAATATTGGGTGATAATATTACTTTCCACTACTATCTGTTGTTATGTTTTTAAATCTTGCACCATTTTTGAACTGTGATTGGGACTTGGAATAACTTATTGTATCATTCCCATTAATTGACTACTATTATTCCCCAGATAACTGCCACGTATTACAGACCATTGGTTTAGTTTTTGACAATCAGTCTCCAGTACAGACCACGTGGTTGTTGTGCTATGTGTAAACCATTTCTCACTGTATGTCCACATCTTCAAATAGAGGTATATAGTGAGCTCCGAGAGAAAGTTCCAGGAGCACCGGGTTTCAATAAAAATCACCTTTATTTGAATTTTATAAAACAATATGGTATAACATGACCCCCTGGATAAAACTGAGGTAGTTAACAGTAGAGAAATTAGTGGTGCCGACATGTTTCGGCTTAACGCCGTACTCTTAGGGGTCTATTTAACAAGGGCCGAATGGCCCCTGTTCCCCTTGTTTTCACGCGAGCCTTAAGGCTCGCCGGAAATAGGAGTTAAGAAGCAGTGGTCTTAAGACCACTGTTTCTAAACTCATAGGCTGATTGACACCCCCTGCTAGCGGCCGATTATCTGCCGTGAATCTGCAGGGGGTGGTATTGCACCAGCAGTTCACAAGAACTGCTGGTGCAATGATAAATGCCGACAGCATATGCTGTCTGCATTTATCGATGTGCGGCGGACATGGTTCGCTATAGCGGATTATGTCCGCTCGCACATATATAAATAGACCCCTTAGCCTCCTAATAAAAAAGTGATATTGAATATACTTTAAAAGCATTCACTGCATTTCCATTGGTCGGTTGGTACACACCTTATATATATAACCCTGAGGGGGGGTCCCAGATAAGGGCATTGAGACAGAGGTCTACCGAAAACCTATTTCGGGAACTCTCTCCTTCATGCCTCCAGCTGTCACCTGCAAAGAGTATTTAAGGGTGTAGTAAGAGGTGAATTTATATGCCTCAAAAGAAACTGTACCAATGAGGCAATTTATGAAAAACAAGCTGACGGCTTCATGGAAAGACTCAAAGAGAGGGAATATAAATCAGCTATTATATCTAAAGCTAGAAGAACAGGTAAATCAATTGACAGAATTAATATCTTGATTGTGCCAAGGGACATCCTACAGCCCAGGAAGGGAATACCGACAAAAAGGTCATACTCATTACAGAGTACTCACAACAGTATTTCAAAACATGTTGAATCATTAGGAAACACTATCCATTACTCCTAGCCGATGATGGGCTGCAAACTACAGTAGAGAAAGGGATAAGATTTGCATACAAGAAGGGCAGAACAGTAGGAAACATAGCGGTCACCACAAGGCTTAAGACAAGGGCTATCAACCACTCTTCCTGGCTGAGATTTAATGGAATGTATCACTGTAATTATACAGCCTGTGTAGCATGTGCAAAAGCAATGATGGGAGATAGCTTTAGCTCTATGGTTACAGGAGAGAGGTTTAAAATAAGCCTCTGTCTGCATTTTCATTCAACATATATTGTGTATTTGATCACTTGCACACAATGTGCACTACAATATGTGGGACTCAGTACTAGGGAGGCTAGAGTATGTATTAAAGAACACCTTTTCAGATATTAGGGCAGGTACACTCACTACGTTCCTAATTAAAGATTTTTCTCATTTTCATGGCAAGGATGTGAGTAGCTTCAGTTGGACCATCATAGAGAGGGTTTTACCTGTTAAAAAGGGGAGATAGAGCCAGAAGTTTAGCAGAGAGGGAGGCCTTCTGGATATTCAGGCTTAAATCAGAATGCAAGGGGGACTAAATTTCGAGTTTGATCTCATCAACTTCTGGTGAATCAAACTATCCCAGAAACAATGAATATAAAATATTAGGCTCTCTGTGAGCTTTCCCCAGGGCAAGTCTATATGTGATCTAAGAGTACAACATGTTCAAAATAAGTATGTACATTAGTATAATGTTTCTAAATAACTTACAGACAGCCTTCTGTTGCTTTCGAACTCGCTGATAGGCAACCAAATCACACTGGCCTAGATTTAGAGTTTGGCAGTAGCCGTGAAAACCAGCGTTTGAGGCTCCTAACACTGGTTTTAGGCTACCGCCGGTATTTGGAGTCAGTCAGGAAAGGGTCTAACGCTCACTTTCCAGCCGCGACTTTTCCATACCGCAGATCCCCTTACGTCAATTGCGTATCCTATCTTTTCAATGGGATCTTTCTAACTCCGGTATTTAGAGTCGTGGCTGAAGTGAGCGTTAGAAATCTAACGACAAAACTCCAGCAGCAGAAAAAAGTCAGTAGTTAAGAGCTTTCTGGGCTAACGCCGGTTTATAAAGCTCTTAACTACTGTGCTCTAAAGTACACTAACACCCATAAACTACCTATACACCCCTAAACCGAGGTCCCACCACATCGCCGCCACTCTATTACATTTTTGTAACCCCTAATCTGCCGACCGCCACCTACGTTATACTTATGTACCCCTAATCTGCTGCCCCTAACACCGCTGACCCCTATATTATATTTATTAACCCCTAATCTGCCCCCCTCAATGTCGCCTCCACCTGCCTACACTTATTAACCCCTAATCTGCCGAGCGGACCGCACCGCTACTATAATAAAGTTATTAACCCCTAATCCGCCTCACTCCCGCCTCAATAACCCTATAATAAATAGTATTAACCCCTAATCTGCCCTCCCTAACATCGCCGACACCTAACTTCAATTATTAACCCCTAATCTGCCGACCGAATCTCGCCGCTACTGTAATAAATGGATTAACCCCTAAAGCTAAGTCTAACCCTAACCCTAACACCCCCCTAAGTTAAATATAATTTAAACCTAACGAAATAAATTAACTCTTATTAAATAAATTATTCCTATTTAAAGCTAAATACTTACCTGTAAAATAAACCCTAATATAGCTACAATATAAATTATAATTATATTATAGCTATTTTAGGATTTATATTTATTTTACAGGTAACTTTGTATTTATTTTAACCAGGTACAATAGCTATTAAATAGTTAAGAACTATTTAATAGCTAAAATAGTTAAAATAATTACAAAATTACCTGTAAAATAAATCCTAACCTAAGTTACAATTAAACCTAACAGTACACTATCAATAAATTAATTAAATAAAATACCTACAATTACCTACAATTAAACCTAACACTACACTATCAATACATTAATTAAATACAATACCTACAAATAACTACAATTAAATAAACTAACTAAAGTACAAAAAATAAAAAAGAACTAAGTTACAAAAAATAAAAAAATATTTACAAACATTAGAAAAATATTACAACAATTTTAAACTAATTACACCTACTCTAAGCCCCCTAATGAAATTACAAAGCCCCCCAAAATAAAAAAATGCCCTACCCTATTCTAAATTAAAAAAGTTCAAAGCTCTTTTACCTTACCAGCCCTGAACAGGGCCCTTTGCGGGGCATGCCCCAAGAAATTCAGCTCTTTTGCCTGTAAAAAAACACATACAATACCCCCCCCCCCAACATTACAACTCACCACCCACATACCCCTAATCTAACCCAAACCCACCTTAAATAAACCTAACACTAAGCCCCTGAAGATCTTCCTACCTTATCTTCACCTCACCGGGTATCACCGATCGGTCCTGGCTCCAAAATCTTCATCCAACCCAAGCGGGGGCTGGCGATCCATAATCCTGCGGCTGAAGAGGTCCAGAAGAGGCTCCAAAGTCTTCATCCTATCCGGGAAGAAGAGGCGATCCAGACCGGCAACCATCTTGAACAAACCGGCATCTTCTATCTTCATCTGATGAGAAACGGCTCCATTGTGAAGACCTCCAGCGCGGATCAATCTTCTTCCGACGACGTCCAACTGAAGAATGACGGTTCCTTTAAGGGACATCATCCAAGATGGCGTCCCTCGAATTCCGATTGGCATTCTATTGGCTGTTCCGATCAGCCAATAGAATGCGAGCTCAATCTGATTGGCTGATCGGATCAGCCAATCGGATTGAACGTGATTCTGATTGGCTGATTCCATCAGCCAATCAGAATTTTCCTACCTTAATTCCGATTGGCTGATAGAATCCTATCAGCCAATCGGAATTCGAGGGACGCCATCTTGGATGATGTCCCTTAAAGGAACCGTCATTCTTCAGTTGGACGTCGGAGGAAGAAGATTGATCCGCGCTGGAGGTCTTCACGATGGAACCGTTCCTCATCGGATGAAGATAGAAGATGCCGCTTGGATCAAGATGGTTGCCGGTCTTGATCGCCTCTTCTTCCCGGATAGGATGAAGACTTTGGAGCCTCTTCTGGACCTCTTCAGCCACAGGATTATGGATCGCCAGCCCCCGCTTGGGTTGGATGAAGATTTTGGAGCCAGGACCGATCGGTGATACCCGGTGAGGTGAAGATAAGGTAGGAAGATCTTCAGGGGCTTAGTGTTAGGTTTATTTAAGGGGGGTTTGGGTTAGATTAGGGGTATGTGGGTGGTGGGTTGTAATGTTGGGGGGGGGGGGTATTGTATGTGTTTTTTTACAGGCAAAAGAGCTGAATTTCTTGGGGCATGCCCCGCAAAGAGCCCTGTTCAGGGCTGGTAAGGTAAAAGAGCTTTGAACTTTAGTAATTTAGAATAGGGTAGGGCATTTTTTTATTTTGGGGGTCTTTGTTATTTTATTAGGGGGCTTAGAGTAGGTGTAATTAGTTTAAAATTGTTGTAATATTTTTCTGATGTTTGTAAATATTTTTTTATTTTTTGTAACTTAGTTCTTTTTTATTTTTTGTACTTTAGTTAGTTTATTTCATTGTATTTATTTGTAGATATTGTATTTAATTAATGTATTGATAGTGTAGTGTTAGGTTTAATTGTAGGTAATTGTAGGTATTTTATTTAATTAATTTATTGATAGTGTAGTGTTAGGTTTAATTGTAACTTAGGTTAGGATTTATTTTACAGGTAATTTTGTAATTATTTTAACTAGGTAGCTATTAAATAGTTAATAACTATTTAATAGCTATTGTACCTGGTTAAAATAAATACAAAGTTACCTGTAAAATAAATATAAATCCTAAAATAGCTATAATATAATTATAATTTATATTGTAGCTATATTAGGGTTTATTTTACAGGTAAGTATTTATCTTTAAATAGGAATAATTTATTTAATAAGAGTTAATTTATTTCGTTAATTTATTTCGGTCGGCAGATTAGGGGTTAATAATTGAAGTTAGGTGTCGGCGATGTTAGGGAGGGCAGATTAGGGGTTAATACTATTTATTATAGGGTTATTGAGGCGGGAGTGAGGCGGATTAGGGGTTAATAACTTTATTATAGTAGCGGTGCGGTCCGCTCGGCAGATTAGGGGTTAATAAGTGTAGTTAGGTGGAGGCGACGTTGGGGGCGGCAGATTAGGGGTTAATAAATATAATATAGGGGTCGGCGATGTTAGGGGCAGCAGATTAGGGGTACATAGGGATAATGTAGGTGGCGGGGGTGTACGGAGCGGCAGATTAGGGGTTAAAAATAATATGCAGGGGTCAGCGATAGCGGGGGCGGCAGATTAGGGGTTAATAAGTGTAAGGTTAGGGGTGTTTAGACTCGGGGTACATGTTAGAGTGTTAGTTGCAGACGTAGGAAGTGTTTCCACATAGAAAACAATGGGGCTGCGTTAGGAGCTGAACGCGGCTTTTTTGCAGGTGTTAGGTTTTTTTTCAGCTCAAACAGCCCCATTGTTTTCTATGGGGGAATCGTGCACGAGCACGTTTTTTAAGCTGGCCGCGTCCGTAAGCACCGCTGGTATCTAGAGTTGAAGTTGCGGTAAATATGCTATACGCTCCTTTTTTGGAGCCTAACGCAGCCATTCTGTGAACTCTCAATACCAGCGGTATTTAAAAGGTGCGGCCAGAAAAAAGCACGCATAGCTAACGCACCCCTTTGGCCGCAGAACTCTAAATCTAGGCGACTATGTTTTGTTATATACACTCCTTAAATCCACTCCAGTATAGGTAAATTGCTCAAATATTACATATTATCCCGAGGTCTTTGTTCTCTTTCTATATAGGAATATATGAAGACTCTAATTCTAGTTGGAAATAGATTTAATATTAATATCTATTGTCAGGGGCAAGGTCACAGTACATAAGAAAGAGTGTTGGTTCTAGCGTTTTGTTATATACACTACAGAAAAAAGGTAGAAGACTCGTTCTACAGTAAAAGTTAGCTTTTATTTCCAAATTAAAAAGAATGACAACAGCCACCCTGTAAGTAAACTGTTTGTAAAGCCTTAAAAAGAAATTGGAAATAAAAGCTAACTTTTACTATAGAACGAGTCTGCTACCTTTTTTCTGAAGTATCTTCTGACCGGTGACTCACTCTATGTTTCGTGCTCTGCTGGCTGACTACCGGATTGTACCTGTATTCACCCCCCCCCCAGTGACGTCAGACGCCGAAGTAACAGCAGTGGGATCCTGGTCATCAGGCAGCTCGTTTAACCCAATTCATAGATGGAGAAAAAAAAAAAGGTCTATTGAGACCGAACACTGTGGATACCAAAAGGGAGGAGCTGTATCCAGAACCTTGAGGCCAAACTGCAGAATAGTGTACCGGAGGCTCAGGGGATCCATACGGGGGTATGTGCTCTGCCACAAATGACTTGTGAGCACTTTTGAATTACAGTTTATACATTCATGTTTCAGGGATTGGTTGTCTCGAATATCTTGTTATCCAGCTATCCTGCCTATAATTAACAGTGTCAGAAAGGAAAACGTTTCAGGATACACACTGCGTAAACTCCGTTCTGGGATCTAGTCTCTCAGGGGGTATTGTATGGACTTGAATTGACTGGCCAATCCATTTTTTGCTTATTAATATTTATTTTTATATATAAGCTTTATCACACCTGCACCCAGACTGTTCTTGTTATATACACTCCTTAAATCCACTCCAGTATAGGTAATTTGTTCAAATATTACATATTATCCCGAGGTCTCTGTTCTCTTTCTATCATATATAGGAATATAATACGACTCTAATTCTAGTTGGAAATAGATTTGATATTTATATCTATTGTCAGGGGCAAGGTCACAGCACATAAGAAAGAGTGTTGGTTCTAGGGCAAAATTAAACAGACCAGGTATGCTGCAATCAAATTTAGTCAGAGGCAATCTTATATTTGTGCACACTTTCAGTACCACTTTTGTTAGAGGGAGGTCCTTTCGAGCAAGGCATTTTTTGTGAAAGTTTTTTGAAACCCTCTTCAGTTTAGGAGAAGATTATTGTGCACTACGGTTAGTGATTTTATTAACCACCCTGAGTATAGAGACAGCTGTTAGGTTATTCAGGAATGGGGCATGTAAGGGCAATGGTCCTTGTAATTGGTCAGTCTGTGTCGAAGGTGATTGCTTTTAAAGTATGTTTGATATCACTTTTTTATTAGGAGGCTAAGAATACGGTGTTAAGCTGAAACGCGTTAGCCCACTAATTTCTCTACTGTTAACTATCTCAGTTTTACCCTGGGGGTCATGTTATACCTCATTATTTTATAAAATTCAAATAAAGGTGATTTTTTATTGAAACCCGGTGCTCCTGGAACTTTCTCTCCTTGCATTCTATTGGCCACAGTGAGCACGGGTACATATAAAGACCTGCAGGGGATTAAGCGTGCAGTCTGTCGATCTCTGGAGAGATATGCAACCAAGGGATTACAGTGTGTGAACAGCGGCTACACTGAGGTGAGTGTCTGGGAGCTCTTCCCCGACTACTGGGATAACAAAGGTTCACTTGGAAGGGGCGGTACTGACAGCAAGGACATAAGTGTACACTATGGACTCACAACTGTAAGTCAGCAAAAATGATTTGTTATTGTTATTGTTATGCATTTCTGAAAGAGAGGAGAAGAGTGCAGACTCAAGTGTAGGGTAATAAGTTCTTTAATACTTGCGCACACAGGGAATAAGGCAACTCACAAGAACAACAGTAAAAATCAGCACAGCACACAATGTGTTAAAAGTGTTGTTAAAACTTATCCTAACAGCAGTGGTTCAGCGGTCAGCGGTTTCCAACTCATTAACATACTCCAGCAGTCCTGGGTAGTTGTCAAAATAACCCGATTAAGACAGATGAGCTGTAGCCACAAAGTCCGTTTGGATTCCATTAGAAGAACTGTTTGAGCTGATGATATCTCTTTCAGCTAACAAATGCCAGACGTAGTGGGAGAATTTCACAAAAACCCTCGGCCCACAAGCTAGTAGTTTCCTAACTGCAGATTGGAAACTACGGTGGCCTCACAGGGTCAAAACTAGACAATAAGTGGCGGTTCTCTACGCGTTTCGTCCCGACACAGCTGAACTTTCTCAAGAGTGAAGCGTCAAGGTAGTGTGTGCTCCATATGAATGGTGTGGCAAGCACACTCCCACATATTAGACCAATGCCATCAGATCATAACCGGGAACAATTACAAACATTCATAAGGGGCATATTGATAAATAAAATACAATTAATAATCTATATCACTTGAAAAAGTCACATTGGATATACAAATAAATATTCAAGGTGATACAGTGTTTCTGCCAGCATAAAATATGAATTGTTAAAAACAAATTACTACAGTGTATGTTCTTACTGAAAATCCTAAAAACAATAAGGAGCAACTGTTATAAAATCCTACAAATATGTCATTACAAATAGTTATGTTTTTTTTAAAAAACTAGACAAAGTGAATCAAATCCTCGTACAAACAAATATATCAATAAATAAATTTAAAAATATGTCATAGAAAAGCCTGTATATCTAATTCGATATTTAACCCATGAGGTTCCATACAGTTAAGAGTTTATATCCAAAAGGTCTCTCTTTTCCTAAGTCGTAGTAGCCTATTAGTATCCCAGATATCTGGTGCAACCCATTCAACAATTTTAATACTCAAATCTTGTGGATTCCAATTGTGATGTAATTTAAAATGGTAAGATACACTGTGGTTTTCAAAACCAGACTCAATATTCCTAATATGTTCTCTGTCTATATTTAATTTTACGTTTTGTGCGACCTATCTAAATATGCCCACATTTACAGATTAACTGGTATACAACATATGTAGAATGACAAGTACACCTACTGTTACATGTGTATGTTTTACTGCCATCATAATTACTAAATGATGCACTATTATTTCCTATAAGGGGGCACATAATACATTCTGATATTTTACACGGATACAGACCATTAGCTTCGCCACACCAACTAGTGAGAGAACCTACTTGATTTTGTTGTCTTAATTTAGTTGGTGCAATGTAATTTTTAATATCAATGTTTCTTCAAAATATTTTTAATCTTATAGTGTTGATTGTTGAATCTAGTTACAAATTTGGGATGACCTTCCTTCTTAATTTGATGTATCCTTTGTTTAATACTTTTGGGTTGATTATTAATAAGGGATGCCCTATTCATATTGGCTACCTTGTTTTTACTGTTCTCCAACAAATCTACACTATAACCTTTTTCCAAGAATTTATTGGTAAGGATTTTGGATTCCTCATTAAAGTCATCCATATTCGTGCAGTTTTGTTTGATTCTTTGATACTGTGCTACTGGAATACTCCGCTTCCATTGTCTTAGATGGCCACATTTGGCATTCAAAAGGCTATTTCTATCTGTAGATTTATGATAATTTCTTACCACTTTAGTGTTAGAATTGAGATTATAATACAGAGTAAGATCTAGAAAGAAAATAGATGTTGGTGAACTATCATGGGTAAATTTTAGATTATATGTATTCCTATTTAAATTAGTTAAAAAACCATGAATATTTTCTGAAGGTCCCTGCCAGATGATTATAATGTCATCAATGAATCAATGATACTTGATAATATTATGTGTAAAAGGATTATTATTCCAAATCATATTATCTTCAAAATGGGACATATACAGGTTCGCATACGATGGGGTGAAAGTGGTCCCCATCGCTGTACCTTGATTTTGTTTGTAATATATGCCTTCAAAAAGAAAATAATTATGGCTCAGAATAAACTGAATGCGTTCAATTATAAAGTCTATTTGACTTTAGATAATTTACTCATGTTAAGAATGTCTTTAATCCCTTAACGACTCATGTCGTACAGGGTACATCTTGCACAAACTGGTCATTAAAGACCAGCGACGTACCCTGTACGACATTGGGGTTTAAAGCGGCTGGAAGCTATCCTGATCGCTTCCAGCTGCTTTCCGATTATTGCAGTGATGCCTCGATATTGAGGCATCCTGCAATAACACTTCTTACCCCTCCGGTGCAGAGAGAGACACTCTGTGGCCCTCTCTGCACCGGACATTGATGACTGAAAATCGTTTGGTGGGTGGGAGCCAAAGTGGGAGGCGGGTGGGCGGCCATCGATGGCTCTTATGATTAAGAGGGAGGCGGGATCGGGGGCATGGCCACCGGGGGTGCGCACGGACATGCACGCGTGCACGGGGAGGGAGCGGGTGGGAACCGCTGCACTACAGAAAAAAAAAACTTCTAAGTGGGAGAAAGGGGGGAGGGAATGGGTTAATAAATTGCGAAGGGATCTGGGAGGATGGTCTTTTGGGGGGGGGGAAGCTACACTACAGAAAATAAAAAATAAAATACAAAAATATATATATTTTTGTATAAACTGGGTACTGGCAGACAGCTGCCAGTACCCAATATGGCACCAAATAAGGTAGAGGGAGAGGGTTAGAGAGCTGTTTGGGGGGGTATCAGGGAGGTTGGGGGCTAAGGGGGGGACCCTACACAGCAGAATATGTAAATATGCTTTTTTTTTAAAAAAAAGAGATACCTTTTTATTTTAGTACTGGCAGACTTTCTGCCAGTACTTAAGATGGTGGGGACAATTGTGGGGTGGGGGAGGGAAGAAAGCTGTTTGGTAGGGATCAGGGGGTGTGATGTGTCAGATGTGAGGCTGATCTCTACACTAAAGCTAAAATTAACCCTGCAAGCTCCCTACAAGCTACCTAATTAACCCCTGCACTGCTGGGCATAATACACGTGTGATGCACAGTAGCATTTAGCGCCCTTTTAATTACCAAAAAGCAATGCCAAAGCCATATATTTCTGTTATTTCTGAACAAAGGGGATCCCAGAGAAGCATTTAAAACCATTTATGCCATAATTGCACAAGTTGTTTGTAAATAGTTTCAGTGAGAAACCTAAAATCGTGAAAAATTTAACATTTTTTTTTATTTGATCGCATTTGGCGGTGAAATGGTGGCATGAAATATACCAAAATGGGCCTTGATCAATACTTTGGGATGTCTTCTAAAAAAAATATATACATGTCAAGGGATATTTAGGAATTCCTGGAAGATATCAGTGTCCCAATGTAACTAGCGCTAATTTTGAAAAAAGTGGTTATGAAATAGCAAAGTGCTACTTGTATTTATTGCCCTATAACTTGCAAAAAAAGCAAGGAACATGTAAACATTGGGTATTTCGAAACTCAGGACAAAATTTAGAAACTATTTAGCATGGGTGTTTTTTGGTGGTTGTAGATGTGTAACAGATTTTGGGGGTCAAAGTTAGAAAAAGTTTGTTTCTTTCCATTTTTTCCTCATATTTTTTATTTTTTTTTGTAAATTATAAGATATGATGAAAATAATGATATATTTAGAAAGTACGTTTAATGGTGAGAAAAATGGTATATAATATATGTGGGTACAGTAAATGAGTAAGGAAAATTACAGCTAAACACAAACACCGCAGATATGTAAAAATAGCCCTGGTCCTTAAGGGAAAGAAATTAAAAAATGGCCTTGTCCTTAAGGGGTTAATGGCAGAGACACCCTTATCATGGGGTATACTAGTATAAAGTGCAGATACGTCACAAGTTATCCATGCATAGTTAGATAGCCATGGAGTGCCCTCGAATTTGTTAATAACATCAATAGTGTCTCTGAGGTAGGCTCTAGTAATAGTGACAATAGGTTGCAAATAGTAGTCAATGTATTTAGACAAATTGTCACAAAGGGAGCCTATCCCAGAGACAATGGCCCCCATTTATCAAAGTCTGGCGGACCTGATCCGCCAGTGCGGATCAGGTCCTCCACACCTCGCTGAATACGGAGAGCAATACGCTCTCCGTATTCAGCATTGCACCAGCAGCTCACAAGAGCTGCTGGTGCAACGCCACCCCCTGCAGACTCGCGGCCAATCGGCCGCCAGCAGGGGGTGTCAATCAACCCGATTGTACTCGATCGGGTTGAATTGCGGCGATGTCTGTCCGCCTGCTCAGAGCAGGCAGACAGGTTATGGAGCAGCGGTCTTTGTGACCACTGCTTCATAACTGGTGTTTCTGGCGAGTCTGAAGACTCGCCAGAAACACGGGCCGTCAAGCTCCTTTCGGAGCTTGATAGATAGGCCCCAATAGGCCTACCCGGAGGGTTACAAGAGTCCTTATGGACTTTTGGCAGATGATAGAAACATATTATTTTGGGGGCAGCCTCATAGAGATAATTATATTCATCCATATTTAGAATCTTATTTGATTTTGCTTCTGACAAAAATACAAGCAGGTCTTTTTTATATTTATTGGTGGGAGGTTGATAAGTTTTAGTATCTGCCAATAAACTGTAGGCTTCATTAAATTAGTCTTTCCTATTTTGGACTACAATGCCCCCACCCTTATCTGCTGCACGGAAAACGATATCCGTGCATTTGCTTAGATTTTTGAGGGCTAATCTCTCCTCTCTAGATAAATTATCTCTACAAATGGAAGTTGAGAAGAAGGGATTTTGGATAGGGATTCCATATCTTGACACACTAATTTATTGAATTTTTTTATATATTCAGTTTGGGTTTGTGTGGGATAGAAGATAGATTTTCTTTTTAGTGTACAATGTTTGATAGGAAAGTCCTCATCCTCCTCATATGTGGACAACCCAGATAGATCCAAATATTCTGTAATCATCTGGGAATCTATATTACAATCTAAGTTCTCTAAAAGTGTTAAAGTTCTGTATCCTTAGCAGTACTCTCAGATATTTGATTTTTTAAAAAGTATCGTTTAAGTGTAATGTTTCTAATAAAGCGTTGTATGTCTATGTACAGATCAAAATAATTAGGTGGACTGGTAGGTGCAAAACTTAAACCTTTTGCTAACAATCCTAGTTCAAAATTTGAAAAGGTTCTATCTGATAGGTTAAATATCATTTTAATTCCTTGTTCTAATTCCATCTTTGTCTGTTTCTTTTTTCTTTGTTTTCTCCCCCCTCTACTTCCTCTATATTTTCCTCTTCTAGAGGTCTTTTGGGGTTTCTTTGATTTAATGGTTTGTAGTGAGGGAATTCTTGTATATTCCCCCCTCCCTGCTGTCTCCAAAGAGGAACCCCTAAAAAAGGAGAGTAGTTATCTTTTTTGTTTTTATTTTTATTATTCCCATTAGTTTTATCGATTGGTTTCGGTGCAGGATTCTGATTGGAATTTCCCCATTTAGGTTTAGCACCTTGTTTGTGCCAACAAGGGGATTGGGGTTGATGTTCTAAATTAGAGAATCTATTTTCAAGAGGGAGGCCCTGATATGGGGCAGTTCTAGATTCCTTGGAGTTAGTGTATTCACTTGGTTTCATATTGTCATATGATCTATTATGATCATTAGAAATGGTTATAGGATTTATTTTTGTTTGTGTTTTTATTTAAAAATCTCTTATCATTTTTATTCTTATTTATATTTATATAAGAATCCTTCTTACCGTTGTATTGATTAACCTTTTGTGTACAAAAGGAAGGTTTCAACTGTTCAATATCAGTATCAGTCACTGGATCAGATGTAGATACTTGATCCATAAAGGATATATGTTTTTGTGCTGTATTCTTTTTATAGGAATAGACCTGATCTGTTCTCTAAATCTCTCTGAAGTTTTTAATCTTAGTTGTTTCCAATTCTTTCGAAAAAAATGTCAACCCTTTTTTGAATATTTACATTTAAATCTTTCCATTGTTGTATATGTTCAAATGGTTGGACTTTGGCAACTATAGTATCTATTTCTATTTTCAGACAATCAAGCTTATGTTCTCTATATTTAATAAGTAATTTTATTAGTGCTTTTGAACAGTTATATAGAATCTGCTCCCATTCTGATTTGTATTCAACCTCTTGCAAGTCGAATGCAGGGAACTTAAAGATTCTCAAACCTCTAGGTATTACATTATGTAATATATAATTGTCCAACAGCACTAAATCCTGCCACTCCTTGGCATCTTTCATAAGTAATTTTTCTAATTCTCTAAATATTTGTATAGGATCCTCAGAGGATGTACTTTTGGGGTTTCCCACTAAAAGATTTTGTGATCGTTGGCGACTAGCTCGAATAGTATTAGTACCAAAAATGATTTGAGGCAATTTCCTCCATGTCAGATAGTGGTAATAAAAGTAATCAATAATAATAATAGATAAAATATTTTTTTAAAATGACTACACCGGATTTGCTGCTACTCCAAAGGAATTAACGAAAACAGACATACAGGGAAAGTGTAAATGAATACACCAAGCAGCGCTAATCAGAACTATGTCTACTGGTAAAACAGAAAAATAAAATAGTATAAACAGATAATTATTAAATATCTATATAACTGTGACAGTAATAATTCATACATAAAAAAAAATCATATTGTGATGCATTGTTCAATCTACACTAGGGAAGGTGTTAATTGTTATTCAAAGGGACGGACTGTGATGCACCATAATTGTGCTCTAGTTAGAGCCACATATAACTAATATATACAGATGCCCTGTTAACATGGGGGTGTAGTAGACATTGTTTCCCATACTCTGCAAATATATAGATATATATCATCTTTACAAGGTATTAGCAGCATAAATGTATATTTGCTAAACACTTTAGGCAAACAGACTCATTCAGTGCGAGAGAAAAATTAGAGAATAATTACAATGTGCATTCTATACCAAAGTAATGTATAAAAGGGTTTTAGTACCATGTTTGGCCAAATCAGATAATGTCACCTTCACACATCAAGGGAATAAGAGCAGGAGAGGGCTCATTTCAACCACACTCAATAAACCCTTTCAGGGACATACATGTGGGATGCAGGTAAGTATTACTGGTATTGGCTACATATTGCAAAGCAAACAGATACAATTAAAACTCCAATCCTAATCTTAATTGGCTGCTGCAAGGACAACTTCAGCTACATCTTACAAACAAGACAAAACAGTTTTCCACGTATTATCCCCAATTTCATATGAAAAAAGACACATTTTGGCAAAAGAATTCAAGGCTAGCCAAAAGGTTTTCATTAGCACAACTGAGCACCTTGGAAATGTTACCTCCATAACTTACAGAGACATCTTGCATCAAATTGTACTCTGGCTCTAAAGGTAACACCCGTGGCAAAGAATCTTCTGCAGTTTGAAAATGCATCAATCTGTACATGTGGTTAAATTGACATCAACGTCACAGAATCTTTCCAAGGAGTTTGAACAATCTTTGCAATGTATGGCACAACTCTCTGGGTTCTACCTGAAAGGTAGCCAGTAAGCTTCAAAGTTATAGGCTGAGGTTTTATGTAGATCTGTGGTAAACAGATTACTTCTTAGTAGGTGTGAAATAGAAGAATAGTAGATGACGTTGGATTAAAAAACAAACAAAAAAAAAACCTTGTGACAAATGTTCTATGATCCCTGACGCTAAAAACAAAGCAAGCGAATAAACTGTAGCAAAATATTGGTGTTACCCATTGTTTTCTAATCTGTCATGAACATGGACATTGGTTTTAGCCACAAATGTATCTAAGCTCTCTTTAAAGCTATCCAAAATACATCTGCAGTAACCACCTCTGTAGTTTAATAGCTTGTCTGCTATTACTTTGAATCCCCATTTTTTTAGCCTGAGGTGAATTTTTATTTTCCTTTTTTTCTTAAGAGGCAGCCTAATGTCACATTCAATTTCTTTGATAAAAAAAAAAAAGATATTATGGGGCATATTTATCAAGCTACGTATGGATCTTGATGCCCCTTGTTTCCGGCGAGCCTTCAGGCTCTCCGGGAAACAGAAGTTATGAAGCAGCAGTCTAAAGACCGCTGCTCCATAACCTGTCCGCCTGCCCTGAAGCGGCGGACAGAAATCAACTGGTTTGAATATGATCAAGTTGATTGACACCCCCTGCTAGCGGCCGGTTGGCCTCAAATTTGCAGGGGGCGGTATTGCACCAGCAGTTTACAATAACTGCTGGCGCAATGATAAATGCTGAGAGCGTATGCTGTCTGCATTTATCGATGTGCAGCAGACATGATACGCTACATCGTATCATGTCCGCTTGCACTATAATAAATTGTCTCCTATAGCTCAAGCAGCTCATTTCCATAGAAAAAAGGCCCTCTTTGGACAACTTCTGCTAATCACCTAAACCAGTGATGGCCAACTTCCTAACACATTGGAGCCACAGATTTATAATGTATATGCCTTAAGGGCCACATATATATTTATGGTTCATAAACATACAAATATTAATATATTTGTTAAATATGCCCAGTAGCACAGGAACAAATGTGGGTGAGGTTATAGGTTACTGTTCGGTTCTTCCCTGGAGGGTTATTTTGAGCTATGGCCACGTTGTTTACTATTCTATAAGAAGTCCCAAAGCAAACATGTATAGTTCTTTTTTTTCTGGAGCCAAAAAACTATTGCACACATTCTTAGTTCTGCTTTTTACTGGGGGCTGCAAAAACTATTGGCTACTAGTTGGAAATCTCAAAATTAAAACTTCCTTGTTTAGTTGTTGCCCTCTTTGGCCCTTGATAGAGTTACTTCTTGGGTATTCTAATGTCTTTATCAGCCTGATATATGGTTTGCTGACCCCTACCTGTTATCCACCTGAACATTGCTGACCCCTACCTGTTATCCACCTGAAAGTTGCTGAACCATACATGTTATCCAGATGAATGTTACTGATCCCTGCCTGTTATCTACATGAATCTTACTGATCCCTGCCTGTTATCTACATGAATGTTGCTGACCCCTACCTGTTATCCACCTGAACATTGCTGACCCCTACCTGTTATCCACCTGGATGTTACTGACCCCTGCCTGTTATCCCCCTGAACATTACTGACCCCTACCTGTTATCCACCTGAATGTTACTGACACCTGCCTATTACCTACCTGAACATTGCTGACCACGGCCTGTTATCCACATGAACATTGCAGACTTCTACCTGTTATCCACCTGAACGTTGCTGACCTCTGTCTTTTATCCACTTGAATGTTGCTGACCCCTATCTGGGATCTGCCTGAACATTGCTGACCTCTTCCTGTTATCCACCTGAATGTTGCTGACCCCTGCCTGATATCCACCTAAACGTTGCTGACCCCTGTCTGTTATCCACCTGAATGTTGCTGACCCCTGTCTGTTATCCACCTGAATGTTGCTGACCCTTGCCTATTATCCAAATGTCAACAACGAAGTAGTCCTGTTATGGATATTTGCTACATGGACGATTCCTTTACATTTGCATAGTATCGGGAGTGGTAGAAGGACAGTTTGTCTGCGCCTCCCACAAAGTGGTCTAGTTTTTTATGTTAGCCCCAGAGGGGATTCCACTAAATCCATACATGTAAGTCTCCCTACCAGGGACTTGCAGTTTATCACAGCAAGCAATGTTTGTTTTGACCTACTATTTATACTGACTGGTGGAAACTTCGAAATGTGAATATTGGAAGTTTCTCTTTACAGTGGCACACTTTTCTTTAGTTTGTCCATGATTAAAGTAGACTATGCATAAAATTGTATTGGGTTATTTTTTGGCAAGTTTTGTCTGTGTTTCAAGATAGACCTCATTGTTTGCTTCGCCTAAGGCTTCACTAGCTCTAGAGCAGCTGCTAAATATTATATGAGTTTTATAATTATTTGCTTCATTTGTTTTGTTTATAGAAGTTGTTTTCAATCTAGGATGGAGTTTCATTGGGAATGATATTTCACAGCTGGTTTAAACCAGTGCCCTAAAGAATTAAATGCCAAGAAAGTTCACAGGTCGTCCAGCCACCTTATAGCTATCAATAACTCACAGAGATAAGAAATGGAGGTAAAAGCTATCACTGGTCCAATTTATTAAATAATCACAAATAAATAACCAACTAAACTTATTCTGAGAAACATGGTGGAAATGAATGCCTATTCTACTCAAACCATGAGAGGTCAGCTGGAGGATACAGCAAAGCAAGCTCTGCATCTGGCATTGTACTAAGATTTTTGGAGCTCTTTTGACCCATCTGTCTGAGGAGAAGCACCACAGATACCAACCTGAAGTATCAACTTCTCCCCCTTCAGCCTGGAACCTCAATCTGCCATTTCCTCAAATCAGGCCCATAATAGACCGCAACCTCCCACCTGTAGAGGATACAAAAAACTTATCCCCAATAAGGGAGAGCCCAAACTTGCCAGGCTGCACACACTGGCTGGGACAGAGGTGAGCATAAATTAACTACTGTGGGTTGCCTTTGGTTTGACCAACCAAAAACCAGCTACAGCCAACTAATAGCAACCCTAAAGATGCCATTCAACTCACGCCATCATGATAGTATAAAGGGAGGCAGGATGGGACAAATGATCTTCACCAGAGCAGAAGAGGCCAGGGATCTGTTGAAACTTGCCTACAAACTCAAGTAAGACCTCACACTGCAACAATGTTGTATATCCTTACCCTTTCACTAACTTCCAGGCCTTAACCCTGATGTCACTCCTATACTTAGTTGAGCTTATAAGTATCCTCTTTGCTTTCTAGCCCACTCAGTCTGTAGTAATAAAGTTTAATTTAGAAGATGCCTGGTAAAACTTAGTAGTAATTATTTTTATTCCACTCAAATCAATGTATTTGACTTATATATTATTTTGGAAGCTTAAAGGGACAGTAACACCTTGTAATTACAAGAATTACTGTGTTGCTACAAAATAAAATATCAGCCACGCATGAACATTTTTAAAACAAATTAACCCTTTGATTGGTGCAATTATTTTTCAAAAGCCAATCTCCATCTACCTTTTACCTTATCTAGAGGAACCAATTTGAGTTTGAGTCTGCAGAAAGCAGGGCTAGCCATGGTCAAAATGTTAGCATGAATTTAATTATTTTTCAGTTGTTGTCAGGTAGCCAATAAATGACACATATGAAGCAGAGTTAGCCTTGATATGTCTGCAGTGGGCATTTTAAGTTCTGAAAATTAAAAAACCCCTCAAGTTTCAGAGCTAAATTACATGAAAAGGGGGAAGTAATTAACTATTTTGAAAACTAGTTTTACTATGCACAACTAAACATTTTATATTAAAACTAGACATGTGCAGCACTTAACAATTTGTTTTGGATGAATCATTCAAAACGAATATTCTAAAAAAAATTGTTTTTCAGAATATTCATTGGCTGCACTATTCGGTACTTGTTTTGTTTAAAACGAAATGACACTGGATCTGAAATATGTCCATGAAGCATATACTGCTAAAGTTAAATCAATATTGAGTGGAATTTGGATAGCGGGGCCAGGCTATCTCCTTCTCCCCATAGACTTCTAGAGGCCATGGTACAAAACCCTGTATTTCACTCAAGCACTAAACCAAAGCTGTGCTCAGTCAAGTTCAATAAAGCTGTAGGTGCATTAATAAATAGTTTAAATAGCATTGTTCTTAACTCAGAAAAAAGTATATATATATATATATATATATATATATATATATATATACATACAGTCATGGCCAAACATATTGGCACCCCAGCGTTTCTTTTTTTCTTTTTACTTATTATTTTTATTAATTTTTGACAATACAAAACCATGAGTCCTACATGGACTGAAAATATTGTATATAAACAACACCAAAAATATATTAACTTTAGTCATTAACTCACATTTGAGTGATGAAATATGGTTTCTTTTGAAAAGTCTTTCTCAAATGAGAACGTATGCACAGTGAGCTTTATGGGGTTATATTCTTAAATTCACATTTGCTTTAAAAGTGTTGCTATTTTGTCATGAATTGAAAATTCTTTTAGTAAAGCCCATCTTATATGGGATCTAATGTCCATGTCCTTTAGATCATAATACTTATAGATGTTCCATCATAGTTAAGCGTTTCATGACGCATTTTTATAATAAAGACATTGGGCTCCATGTACGAAGCAGCGAAAGCTGCTCCGGAGCCTTTGCGGGGCAGGTTCGCATATGCGAGCCTGCTTCCCGCAATGTAAGAAGCAGCGGTCATTAGACCGCTGCTTCCTACACCCTACGCCACCTCTTAGGTGGCGAAGCAAAATCACCGAGAGCTCGCTCGCTCTCGGTGATTGACAGCCCCTTCAGTCGCGTGATTGGTCGCGCGACTGAAGGGGCGGGCATTACACACTCCGCTGAGTGTGTAATGATACATACGGGCAAGCGGATCAATAGATCCGCTGCCCGTGTGTAGCGGAGGCGGGCGGACAGCTTCGCGAGTTAAGAAGCTGTCCGCCCGCCTCTTAGTACATGGAGCCCATTATATTTAACACGAGATTGCAAGATTAATTACTGGCACTAGTTGTTTGCCAGTGACTATTATTCGGATTTTTGTTAACTTTATACTGTTTCATTGTAACCTCAGATTATACATTCAGAGGTGATCAGAGAATAAAATGATCCGTGACTGTTTAAACACTATATAATCACAGAGCGGTGATCAACTGACCTTCAGGCACAGGGTACACATGTGTCAGCTCGCACTATACGTCGCCATCTGAATGAAAAGGAACTCTTTGGTAGGAGACCCACTGCTTACACAGAAACATAAAAAGCCAGATTGGAGTTTGCCAAAACTTACCTAAGGAAGCCAAAATCCTTTTGGGAGAATGTGCAGACAGACGAAACAAAATAACAACTTTTTGGTTAAGCCCATCATTCTACTGTTTTCAAAAAAAGAAATGAGGCTTTTAAAGAAAAGAATACAGTCCATACAGTCAAACATGGTGGAGGTTCACTGATATTTTTGGATTGCTTTGCTGCTTCAGGCACTGGATGTCTTGATTGTGTGCATGGCATTACAAAAACTGAAGACTACCAAAGAATTCTGTGGTGCAATGTAGGGCCCAGTGTCAGAAAGTTGGGTTTCCATCAGAGGTCATGGGTCTTACAGCAGGGCAATGACCCAAAGCACATGTCAAAAAGCACCCAGAAACTGTTTAAGAAAAAGCTCTAGAGAGCACTGAACTGATCAGTGGCTGCTACTCGGGGGAAAGACGTGTGAGGTGACGTCAGCACGCAGCGCGGCGAAGTGAAGCGCAGAGCTGCACGGAGGTAGGATGCCGGCGAGGTTCCTAAAGAAGTAAGGAGACGAAATAGCGGCGGATATCAGGCCGTGTCTCCAGTCCTGAACTAGGAAGGCGCACTGGTGCCTAGATACCGGGAATACTAGCCCGGTCCAGCAAAAGGTGCCCCTGAGAACACCAGGCAGAAAGTGGAGGTGGTACACCTTAGAGAAGCTGCAATCACCAAACACGCAAAGGGTCTAGGGGTGTGCTGGGAAGAGGAGCCCCGACCTAAAGTGCAGGGACCAGGAGCCGGAGTGGAAGGTGGAACCTGGACTGCAGTTTAACCTCACAAAGAGGTTTTCACCCCCGGATGGCAGGTTTACATAGGATATGGACACAAGGAGTGAGGTAATTGGCCCCAGTATTGGGTATTAACGTTATAGTGGTTTCTTACAACTGTTGAAACACATACGTATTATTTGAAAACCTGCTTCATATAAAATCCTTCTCTCACACAAGATCTTATTTGACTTTATTAAGAAGGAGGAGGAGGGGGAAAATGGAATTATAAGGCCAACTGTTTCCTTATTATACCTTGCACTGGCTGTATATGCTAACTTTAAAGCGCTATAAAACAAATGATAGAATAACAGGACGCCTAAAGGCAGGTGCTTTAATTTGCCTAAATTAAAGAAGTAAAAGTCTTGGGTCCAAAGTGTATAACTGTGGCTGGAGACATTTTTAACTTTCTCAATCCCATTTAATGGATAAATATCTCTTACATCAAAAAATGTCACCCAAGTTAAAAACCGCAGATAAGAAAATTAATAAATCTATAATCTCTCCTAATAAATCTTCTGCGGAAGAGAAAATACCTGAAGTCCTGGATGCCGCAACAATTGCTATGCAGGTATCTGCATTGATTATACCTAAGATTGAAGGACTAAATATACGGCTGGATACTATCATGGGGGAGATAAGAGCTCAAAACGAGAGAATGAATCATCTAGAGCAAAGGATCTCAGATTTAGAGGACACCCAAACTATAATGAGTGTAAAATTGGAAGCTGTACTCTCGCAAAATAAAATACTTACTAACAAAATGGAAGAAATTGAGAATAGAGCGAGGCGTAACAACCTGCGAATAATTGGTTTGTCTGAAACAGTGAAATCTCAGGAACTAAAGAAGTTTGTAGAGGAAAACTTCCAAATCTTATGGCTATACAACAACAAAAAGCATTGTTTACTGTGGAAAGAGTGCATAGATTGGGCAGAGAGCAAGAGGTACGGATCAGGGTATGAAGAAACCGCGCCCAGTAATTGCTAAGTTCCTCAATTACCAAGGAAAGAATGAACTCATTCAAGCGTTCAGGAAACAACAACCCCTACAGTTTAATGGAGCTAGGATCCTAATATTCCAGGTCTTTTCAACAGAGACATCATTTAAAAGGAGAAAATTCTCTTCAATCTTCTCTCAATTAGTGCAAGAAAAGAGATTTTTTTCTTTACTTTACCCGGCTAAACTTAGAATTAAGTCTGGGCCAAATTTTTTTGTGTTTGAAACCCCTGAAGATGCACAACGATTCTTAGATAATGAATCAAAATAATAAGTTTAGATTAATGAGAGTTCTTGATTTGTTGACATTTTTTTTTCTAAGTTTTACAAAATTTTTTTTTCTCTCTCTTCTCTTTTTGTCTTCCCCCTCTTTTTTATTTTTTTTCCTCAAGATCTACATACGTTAGAAATTGAAGATTGTAGTATAATTTTAATGGAGAAGAATATGTATGCACTATTCCAGTTTTATGAATCTGATTCAATTAGGATCCACACTGACAGGAATAGTTTAAAAATTGAATATTATTTTTCCTTTATAATATTTTTATGTACTTGTCACTTGATTGTTGTGTCTATTATAGATAGGAGTATGTATTTTTTAGTTAGATGGGTGCATTCTTACACTTCTGTGAAGTTGATTCAAATTTTTTTTATTGATAGGAATGGGTTAAGTTTTAAACATTATTTTT
Source organism: Bombina bombina (assembly GCF_027579735.1). Taxonomy (NCBI): domain Eukaryota; kingdom Metazoa; phylum Chordata; class Amphibia; order Anura; family Bombinatoridae; genus Bombina; species Bombina bombina. The sequence continues at coordinate 263,094,432 of NC_069507.1, read as the reverse complement.
TCATTTTATGTTTATATTTATAATTGATTTTTATACGCACGAAGAGAATTACAATTTAGAAATTGAAATATATATCACAGGTTTAATTGATGAAAGTATAGGCACATTGCTGCATTTCTCTGAATTTAAAAGATTTACGTTTCATGATAGAAATGGCTTAAGGTCCAAACACCATTTTTTTTCTGTTTCATATCACTATTTTTTGTGTTTATTTTTAATAGGTAAAGGTGTTTTTTTTAATAATTGTATATATCTGGTCCCTATTGAATCTTATTGATATTCGGATAATTAAAAAGTATATATTCTCTTTTTTTTTTTTTTTTTTTCCTTCTCCCTCCTCGCGTCCCTTCCCCACCCCTCCGATGTCCCCTTCCGAGCTATTCACTATTTCTATATTTAGGGGTAAAGACCATTTTGAATCTTGCTCCAAAAAATAGTTAGAAGATAAAATTGATTTCTTGGAATGTGGGAGGGATCCACTCCCCCATTAAAAGGAAAGCGGTGGTAAATTTCTTAAGCAAAAAGGCTCTTGACATAATCTGCCTACAGGAGACTCACCTCTCCGAGGCTGAACATAATAAATTTAAGGTACGTGGGTTTTCACAAACCTTCTTTTCCTCATATAGGAAAGCAGCTAGAGGGGTTATAATTTTGATCCATAAAAATCTTGGTCATGAGATTATTAAGGTAGTGAAAGATAGAGAGGCAAGGTACATAATGGTTAGAATAAAGATTCAAAACCAGAGTTATCTAATAGTCAACCTGTATGGTCCTAATAGCCCAGCATTCTGGACTCGGCTACTCAAAAATATCTTGAAATTCGCAAAAGATAAGATAATTATAACAGGGGATTTCAACATAACCCCGAATTCAAATATTGATAGAATCAGACTGGGTTTAAGTAAAAAAACAAAGAACTACACAAAGTCTCAACTTAAGTATGAAGAAAAAATCTTTAGCTTACTTTCTCAATCACTTAATCTTATAGACATCTGGAGGAACATTAATCCCAATCTTCGGGAGTTTACATGCCATTCTAAGTCCCATAGTACCATGTCTAGATTAGATTTATATTTAATATCAGAGGCCATGGCTCCTAGAGTCTCCAAATGTGAGATTCTGGAAATTACTCTTTCTGATCATGCCCCCGTAATATTACAAATTCAAATTAAGAAATCATATACGTTTAATTCTTTCTTCTTTCCAGTTCACTTAGTCAACTCAGATAAATTTAGGTCTTTCTTGGTAAATGCCTGGGAAGATTATTGTTCTTTTAATGCTCATTGCAGAGACAACACTCCTATCTTTTGGGAAACGGCTAAAGTATATTTAAAAGCAGAAATAATATCATATATGGCCAGATTAAAAAAAAAACAAATCGCTAAACAACAGGATTTATCAAATAGACTTAAAGAGGCCTATGCTATTTATATAAAGAATCCGACCTTAGTAAATAGAGAAATTTATTTATCTAATAAAAAGCAAAGAGATCATTTTTTATTAGAGCAAGCCCAGGAAACAATACATATCAAAGCAGCTAAATTTAAAAGATATGGTAATAAAGCAGGAAAGCTTTTAGCCTCTATTTTCAAGACACAAACTCAAAGAAAATCTATTGTGGCGATTAAAAAGTATAATGGTATCTCTTCTGATCAGGAGCAAATCGCTTCACTATTTCGTAATTTCTTTACAGACCTTTATGCATCACAACAACCTCAAGTTGAGGAGATTGATCGATTTTTAGAGTCTTCAAAGGTGCCAAAGGTATCGGGACCAGATCTGGAAGCTATGGAAAAGCCTATACTTGATCAAGAGATAGTAGGGGTTATTAAATCTTTAGCTAGAGGTAAGACACCAGGCCCAGACAATTTACCCTTAGAGTTTTATATAATACTGTTAGAAAAAATTACTCCAGTTTTAAGAGACCTATATAAAGGTTACTTGGAAGAAAATATCAAGATTTCGGAAGACTTCAAAAGGGCAAATATTGTATTAATCCCCAAACCTAATAAAGATCCTTTGGATTTTACAGCTTATAGACCGATATCCCTGCTTAATCTTGATTACAAGATTTTAATGAAAACCTTGGCAGAAAGACTGAAGCTTATCGCACCTAAAATCATACATGAGGATCAGGTGGGATTTGTGAGCGGAAGATCATCCGAGAAAAATGTGAGGAAAATACTTCATGTTATCTCTCAGTACAGTAGTGGCGGGTCTGCTCTGCCGGAGGCCTTCCTGCTATCTTTGGATGCAGAGAAGGCCTTCGACAGAGTGGAATGGCCATTTATGTTTAAAGTTATGGCCAGATATGGTTTTGGGGAAAAGTTCTGTACCTTTATCAGAAATATCTATTCGGATGCTAAGGCATCGATTATGATCAATAATGAATTAACCCAACCCTTCACACTTTCAAGAGGCACGCGACAGGGGTGCCCACTTTCTCCCCTGTTATTTAACCTAGTCTTGGAGCCATTGGCAATTAAGTTGAGGGAACTTCCTATAGGAATTAATATTGGTAAAGAAGTACTAAAGGTATCTTTATTTGCTGATGATTTACTTTGTATGTTAGCAATCCGAAAGATACGATTAATTCAGTCCTAGATCTTTTGAAGGGCTATGGTAATGTATCTGGTTATAAAACTAACCTGGCAAAATCAAAGGTAATCTGGTTGAATAAACGTCACAAACATCAGACTTATGAATTTATTGAATCCAAGGTATTGGAATACCTGGGTTTGAAACTGTCTGTCAATCCTGACGACTGGTACCGAGATAATATTTCCACGGTTCTTCAAGAAACTATGATAAAATTGAGAAGTTGGGCAGCCTTGCCGGTCTCAATATCGGGGAAAGTTAATCTTTATAAAATGTTTATAATTCCTAAAATTCTGTATCCATGTAGAATGCTTCCTCTCCTCATAAAAAAAATAGATCTATGGCGTTTTAATCAGGCATTGAGATATTTCCTGTGGAGTGGGAGGAAACCAAGAATAAAACTAGATTCACTATACCAACCATATTTGGGAGGAGGGTTAGCACTACCCAATTTGGAATGGTACAATTTATCAACCTTATTAAAACTTCCAGTAGACTGGCTCTTCCATTCATTCAAATTATCAGATAAGTACCTAGAAGAACAGATTTGTGCCCCCCACTCCATGAGTTTTATACTACATGCATCAAATAAGATCTTGGGTAAGACAATCGCCAACCACCCTTTACTCAAAGATATCTTAGGAGCATGGAGAAATACCATGAAGTTATGCGGTTACTCTACTGCAGTCTCTAAATGGCTACCTATTCAAGGTAACTGCTACTTTCCATTAGGTAACTTAGCCAATATTTTCAGTTTATGGTCACCTATTAAAACCCTTGTGGTTGCAGATTTTTATGATTTCAAGTCTAGAAAACTTTATAATTTTTCAGAATTCCAAAATATTTTCCCTACAGTACAGAAAAAACAAATGTTTTATTTTTTTCAAGCCAAAGATTATATTCGTAAACTATCTTACTTATTTCCTCAGATCTTTCAAGATCATCCATTAATGGATTATTTAAAACGGGATAAAAGTTCTTTGTCCTCCATATACAAGATCTTAAAGTCTGCAAAAACAGATAAATATATAGAACGAGCAAGGTCCCACTGGGCGAGAATATTAAGTCTACCGGACCTCCCAGAGCAATTAATTAATAGTCTAAGGACAACGTTTTCCATTTCCAACTCAACTTATTTGAGAGAAACGCAATTCAGGATCTTTAATAGAGATTACCTTATCCCGCGGCGGGTAGCCAAGTGGAATAGTAAGGTTAAAAACTTATGCACTAAATGCCATTTAAATGATCCAGATTTGGGACATTTATTGTGGGACTGCCCGAAGGTTAATCAGTTTTGGCACAAGGTAGCATATTTTCTTTCACAAATGACAAGTATTAAAATAGCGTTTTCAATAAACTCTATAATTTTACTGTCTCCCTGTCCCTTATGGGGGAATAAGAAGAGATTTATTCTATTAGCGATACTGAATCTCAGAAAGCTTCTTTTTATCAATTGGTCTAAACCCCGGGTACCTACGATTAAGGAAGCAAAAAAGCTTCTTATTGATACGGCAATAATAGCAGCCCATGATTATAGGCTAGAAAGGAAGAAAGACAATTCATATTTAAAGGAATGGAAAGATCTTGTCTTAAGTCAGGGTAAAGACTTTATTGTAAATATAGAACAAATTATTAACATTCAGTTATAGTGAAGGGCCCTGAATGGGAGATTTCACCAGCTCGGAGTGGATGGGGGGTGGAGAGGAGGAGATGTATGGAAACCCCCTCCTTTTTTTTGTCAACTGGTTTTCTTTTGAAACTATTAATCCATATTAATAAGTAAAATAACGGTCACCCATGTTACCTTGTCGAGTAAAATTAATTCCCCTCCCTTTTCTTTTTTTCTTTTTCTCTTTTTTCGTACGCTCTTTCGAAACCCATAATGTATATTTAAACATTGTTATATTGAACTGGATACATGTGAGTATCCTATTTTTGTATTTTTATTCTGCTGTTTCATCAATAAAATAATTTATAAAAAAAAAAAAAAAAAAAAAAAGAGAGCACTGAACTGGCCAGCAATGAGTCCAGATCTCAATCCCATAGGGCCCATGTGGAGATATCTCAAAACAGCATTTGGGAAAAGGCAACCTTCCAATCTGAGCGATCTGGAGCAGTTAGCGAAAGAAGAGTTCCAAAAGCGTTCCAAAATTCCAATAGAGAGGTGTAAAAAACTCATTGATGGTTACAGGAAGTGATTGCTTTCAGTTATTTTTTCCAAGGGGTGTGCTACCAAATATTAAATTTAGATTTGGCTTTTTTTTCTCCACTTTTTTGTGTCATACCAATACAAACAAAAGAAATAAACATGAGAAGGACTGTATCTGTATCTGCTGCACCTCTCTGTGAGTCCCTTCATTGGCTCCTCATTCACAGCAGAATTCAATTCAAAATTCTCACCCTTACATACAAAGCTCTCACCAACGCCGCTCCCCTCTACCTAGCCTCTCTAATAAACAAGTATACTCCAGCCTGCCCACTAAGATCCAACAATGACCTGCTCCTTGCATCCGCGACTATCACCTCTTCTCAAGCTAGACTGCAGGACTTCTGTCGTGTAGCACCTACCCTCTGAACACTCTCCCTCGTGCTGTCAGGCTTTGCTCTAATCTTTCTTCCTTTAAATGCTCTCTGAAGAATTTTCTGTTCAGGGAAGCCTACCACCCAACTCAATAATAAATTAATTTCACTTACCTAACAACATTTCCCTCATCTAACTCTGCATTAAAATCTTTCTCAATCTTGCAGTCCTCACATCTTTCTTTTCAACATCTTTGAGTCTTCTGTGACTACATGAAGAGAAAGAAGCAACTGAGGCTGCCTTAATGCGCAGAAGACGTGGTTGGTTATCCAAGGAGTTTAGAAAAAACTACCCTTACAAGTTCCTTAAAAAACTGTTTGTAAGTGTACCTAGAATAATTGATACTATTTTGAAGGCAAATTTGAAGTCTGTTCGTTCACTTTGCATCTTGTTAATTGATACAAATAAACTATTAACATTTCCATTTTTCAATGCATTCTTGCTTTACAGCATTTTCCACACCTGCCTTGCACAGTACTGTGTGTATGTGTTTGTGTGTGTGTATATATATATATATATATATATATATATATATATATATATATATATATATATATATATATAGCTAGAGATCCCTCATCTTCACTAGTTCCTGATCATCTGCCCACTGCCCTTGCTGACAACCACTAGCCCTAATCTTTGAACTGTTGAAGGGCTGTAGGCACTCACTGCATGTGGTCCAATACTAAAATTTGCCTGCCAGATTCTGCCCAATCACTCACATGCATAACCACTAAATCAGCTCAGCTATCACAGCTTTACTAGCTCATCTACCTGGCTGTGACTGTGAGTGTAGGCAGTGCACCAGGAGCCTTGCCCAGAGATCCTTAGGCAATAGGTGATCTTGCAGTTGTAATTTTCTTCCTATCCAGTTTTCATGGATCAACAGCCATTATTGGTTGTTAATGATGCAGTTACAGAGAAATTAAAATTGAATATTGTGGTAATTTTCAAGATCATCTGTGCTTGACTTAGCAAGACTGTGATCATTTTGATAAAAATAATTGGTTTATTACTTTTTTACAATTATGAACAAGAATTTCAGAAAGATTGGAATCAAAGCCTAGACTAGTTATATCCACCTTGCACCCTTTCTCTGGTCTGTTTTCCTCTTTACTAAGATTTATAGGTGGTCCTTCTCCATAAAATGTAGGAGTAAAAACATCAATAAACAATATAAATATTAAGTTGCCTGACAGTATACACGTGGAGCCTTATTTTCTACAACACAATCCTAGCATTTTATTTTTTACCCCCCTGTCTTTCTCTTTTTACTCCCTCTGTACCATGCATTTAACGCTTGATATCTACTTTACATAATAGCTTGCAGATTCATTACAGCTGGGTTTTTTGGGGTTCAGGTTTTGAGGTTTCAACAGGAATGAACGTGGGCACATAGAACCTCCATAGCACTGTCTTTGTGTCTTTCTTAAGAAACATTCATAACTGAATCCTTGTCCATATTTAACAACTAGTCGGTCTGATATTTTGCAGAGGTCTTAACTTACTTTATAATGTATAATTGCCTAAGAGGGTCTGCATTGCAAGAGCTACAAAGTAGCATCTGCAGCTTAATAAATAGAGTGCTTAGTCTTTACCTAGTAGTAGGTCAATTATCCCACAATATAAGATTAAAATCCCCTCTGTAAAGATGCTAAACATCATTATCAAAATAATTACTATTGGCTAGATTATGAGTTTTGCGTTAGGCTGAAAAACCGACGTGAACAGGTCCTAACGCTGCTTTTTCCCTACCGCTGGTATTACGAGTCTTGCAGGTTTAGGGGTAAAGTACAAAACCCCCCCCCACTAAATTACAGAAATAATAAACAAATTACAAGATATTGAAACTAATTACACCTAATCTAATAGCCCTATCAAAATAAAAAAGCCCCCCCAAAATAAAAAAACCCTAGCCTAAACTAAACTATCAATAGCCCTTAAAAGGGCCTTTTGCGGGGCATTGCCCCAAAGTAATCAGCTCTTTTACCTGTAAAAAAAAAAATACAAACAACCCCCCAACAGTAAAACCAACCACCCACACAACCAACCCCCCAAATAAAATACTATCTAAAAAAACCTAAGCTCCCCATTGCCCTGAAAAGGGCATTTGGATGGGCATTGCCCTTAAAAGGGCAGTTAGCTCTTTTGCGGCCCAAACCCTAATCTAAAAAATAAACCCACCCAATACACTCTTAAAAAAACCTAACACTAACCCCTGAAGATCGTCTTACTGTTATGAAGACCGGACATCCATCCTCAAGGAAGCGGCAGAAGTCTTCATCCAACTGGGCCGAAATCCTTAACGAAGCCGGGAGAAGTCTTCATCCAAGCCGGGTGAAGTGGTCCTCCATACGGGCAGAAGTCTTCTTCCAGAGGGCATCTTCCATCTTCATCCATCCGAGGCGGAGCGTGTCCATCTTCAAGACATTCGGCGCGGAGCATCCTCTTCAAACGACGGCTTCTTACTGAATGACGGTCCCTTTAAGCGATGTCATCCAAGATGGTGTCCCTTAGATTCTGATTGGCTGATAGAATGCTATCATTTTCAGGGCAATGGGGAGCTTAGGTTTTTTTAGATAGATTTTTATTTGGGGGGTTGGTTGTGTGGGTGGTGGGTTTTACTGTTGGGGGGGTTGTTTGTATTTTTTTTTACAGGTAAAAGAGCTGATTACTTTGGGGCAATGCCCCGCAAAAGGCCCTTTTAAGGGCTATTGATAGTTTAGTTTTTGCTAGGGTTTTTTTATTTTGGGGGGCTTTTTTATTTTGATAGGGCTATTAGATTAGGTGTAATTAGTTTAAATATCTTGTAATTTGTTTATTATTTTCTGTAATTTAGTGATTTAGTGTTTTTTTTGTACTTTAGCTAATTTTATTTAATTTATTTAATTGTTGTTAATTTAGTTAATTTATTTAATTATAGTGTAGTGTTAGGTGTTATTGTAACTTAGGTTAGGTTTTATTTTACAGGTACTTTTGTATTTATTTTAGCTAGGTAGTTATTAAATAGTTAATAACTATTTAATAACTATTCTACCTAGTTTAAATAAATACAAACTTGCCTGTAAAATAAAAATAAACCCTAAGCTAGCTACAATGTAACTATTAGTTATATTGTAGCTAGCTTAGGATTTATTTTACAGGTAAGTATTTAGTTTTAAATAGGAATAATTTAGGTAATAATATAAATTTTTATTTAGATATATTGTAATTATATTTAAGTTAGGGGGTGTTAGGGTTAGACTTAGGTTTAGGGGTTAATACATTTAGTATAGTGGCAGCGACGTTGGGGGTGTTAGATTAGGGGTTAATAAATGTAGGTAGGTGGCGGCGATGTTAGGGACGGCAGATTGGGGTTAATAATATTTAACTAATGTTTGCAAGGCGGGAGTGCGACGGTTTAGGGGTTAATATGTTTATTATAGTTGCGGCGATGTCCGGAGCGGCAGATTGGGGTTTAAAAAATATAATGTAGGTGTCTGCGATGTCGGGGACAGCAGATTAGGGGTTAATAAGTGTAAGATTAGGGGTGTTTAGACTCAGGGTTCATGTTAGGGTGTTAGGTGTAAATATAAATGTTATTTCCCTATAGGAATCAATGGGGCTGCGTTACTGAGTTTGACGCTGCTTTTTTGCAGGTGTTAGACTTTTTCTCAGCCGGCTCTCCCCGTTAATTCCTATGGGGAAATCGTGCACAAGCACGTACGACCAGCTCACCGCTGACTTAAGCAGTGCTGGTATTGGAGTGAGATATGGAGCAAAATTTTGCTATACGCTCACTTTTTGTCTTTTGACGCCGGGTTTGTAAAAACCTGTAATACCAGCGCTGTATTTAAGTGAGAGGTGAGAAAATACTGCTCGTTAGCACCGCATAGCCTCTAACGAAAAACTCGTAATCTAGCCGTATATGATTTAGTTATACTCTCAATTTCAGTTTTTGATCCCAAAAATCAAGGTACTAAAACAAAATAAATGCAAATCATAATAAATTTGGTGAGTTTATCAAGATTAATAAAACATTTGATTTTCTTTTAAATGATTTTGTGTAGTGATAAGAATGCTGCAAAAATACATCATAATACAGAATACTAACTTAACTATGAAATCATTTTTAACATAATATATTAAATTGTGCAGTCATCAGGCAAATAGTTTATTTATTGCAGCTTTCACATCTTTGTTCCTTAAACTATATATAAGGGGGTTTAACAAAGGAATTATGTTGACATAAAGGACTGATATGACTTTCCCGTCATTCAGTGAGTATGAAGATGCTGGTTTCATGTACATACAGGTGATCATGATGTAGAACAGACTCACTACAGTGAGATGAGAAGCACAAGTGGAGAACGTTTTGTGTCTTCCTTCCCTGGAAGGTATCTTGAGAATAGCAGAGATAATATGGATATATGATGTTATTGTGAGTAAAAAACAGTTCATAACGATTAATACACCCTCTGAAAATATTATAATCTGTACAGGAAATGTGTCATTACAAGCAAGTGACAATAAAGGTGTGAGATCACAAAAGAAATGATTTATATGGTTTGAAGAACAGTATTGAAGATCAGAAATGAACACACTAATGGGCATAGCGGCTAACAATCCAGCGACCCATGCAGCACCCACTAATATCTGGCAAACATGTCTGTTCATAAGCAAATTGTAGAACAGTGGTTTGCAGATAGCTACATAACGATCATATGACATAGATGTTAGTAAAAGGTATTCTGTGCTTCCAAAAGAGTTGAAGAAAAACAGTTGAGTCATGCATGCTCTAAAAGAAATAATTTTGTTGCTTGTGAGGGTTATATACAGAAGTTTTGGAGCAGTGACAGACGTGTAGAAGATATCAAGGAATGACAAATTACATAGGAAGAAATACATAGGGGTCTGCAAGCGAGAGTCATACAGGACAAGGGTTATGATCAAAAGGTTGTTCAACATGGTCAGAAGATAAATTAGCAGAAAAAACAGGAAAAGGTGAACTCTAAGCTCATCAGTGATAGAGAATCCTAAGATCAGGAACTCAGACATGCTGGTCTCATTAAGGAAAGGTTTTCTCATGGCAACTGAAAGAATGGAATAAAACAATTAAATATAACATTTTAATGGAATAAAACAATTAAATATACAATTGATGACTGTAAAAGTGTCAAATTGTGAAGTAAAAAACAAAAGAGTATCCAGATTTGTCTATAGTGAGAACATTGTACAACCAAACATATAAAATAGTCTTTGTTTTTTCAATTCTAAATTAAATATTTAACAAACAATACAAATAATTTCTCTAAAAATGTATTAAAGGGGACATTAAACAGTAAATAAACACGAGTTATAATGACTTATTAAAAACAAAGTTTAGTCTTAGAATATGTAGATGTATTTTACATTTTTTATTAACTGCTTCTATATTGAAAAAAATAAGGTGAAAGTTTATATTTCTATGAAGTACCTTACGGCTAGATTACGAATTTTGTCGTAAAGCCGTGCATTGCTAACGCTTAGTTTCAGCTCACCGCTCACCTACAAACAACGCTGGTATTACAGGTTTTTTTCAACCCGGCGTTAGCCTTTAAAAAGCGAGCGTTGAGTAAAATTTAGCTCCACATCTCACCTCAATACCAGCGTTGCTTATAGTAGCGGCAAGCTGGCTAAACGTGCTTATGCACGATTTCCCCATAGGAAACAATGGGGCTGAGACGGCTGAAAAAAAAAAAACACCTGCAAAAAAGCAGCGTTCAGCTCTTAACGCAGCCCTATTGTTTCCTATGGGGAAATACATTTTATGTCTACACCTAACACCCTAACATGAACCCCGAGTCTAAACACCCCTAATATTACACTTATTAACCCCTAATCTTCCGCCCCCGACATCGCCGACACCTGCATTATATTATTAACCCCTAATCTGCCACTCCGGACACCACCGCCACATACATTATACTAATGAACCCCTAATCTGCTGCCCCCAACATCGCTGAACCCTACATTACATTAATAACCCCTAATCTGCCGCCCCAATGTCGCCGCAACCTACCTACAATTATTAACCCCTAATCTGCCGCCCCCAACGTCGCCGCCACTATAATAAAGTTATTAACCCCTAAACCTAAGTCTAACCCTAACCATAACACCCCCCTAATTTAAATATAATTTAAAATAATATAAATAAAATAACTACAATTAAATAAATTATTCCTATTTAAAACTAAATACTTACCTATAAAATAAACCCTAAGATAGCTACAATATAACTAATAGTTACATTTGTATCTATCTTAGGGTTTATTTTTATTTTACAGGCAACTTTGTATTTATTTTAACTAAGTACAATAGTTATTAAATAGTAATTAACTATTTAATAACTACCTAGCTAAAATGAGTACAAATTTACCTGTAAAATAAACCCTAACCTAAGTTACAATTACACCTAACACTACACTATAATTAAATTAATTACCTAAACTAACTACAATTAATTACAATTAAATTAAATAAACTAAAGTACGAAAAAAAAAACGCACTAAATTACAGAAAAAAATAAAATAATTACACGAATTTTAAACTAATTACACCTAATCTAATCCCCCTAATAAAATAAAAAAGCCACCCAAAATAATAAAAATCCCTACCCTATACTAAATTACAAATAGCCCTTAAAAGGGCCTTTTGCGAGGCATTGCCCCAAAGTAATCAGCTCTTTTACCTGTAAAAAAAAATGTACAATACCCCCCTAACATTAAAACCCACCACCCACACACCCAACCCTACTCTAAAACCCACCCAATCCCCCCTTAATAAAACCTAACACTAACCCCTTGAAGATCACCCTACCTTGAGATGTCTTCACCCAGTCGAGCACAAGTGGTCCTCCAGACGGTCCGAAGTCTTCATCCTATCCAGGCAGAAGAGGACCTCCATACGGGCAGAAGTCTTTATCCAGGCGGCATCTTCTATCTTCATCCATCCAGAGCGGAGCGGGTCCATCTTCAAGCCAGCCGACGTGGAGCATCCATCCAGACCTCTATCAGCTAATCGGAATTAAGGTAGGAAAAATCCTATTGGCTGATGCAATCAGCCAATAGAATTGAGCTTGCATTCTATTGGCTGATTGGAACAGCCGATAGAATGCGGGCTCAATCCTATTGGCTAATTGCATCAGCCAATAGGATTTTTCCTACCTTAATTCCAATTGGCTGATAGAATCTGATGTCCGGTCGGCAGATTAAGGGTTAAAAATTTTATTGAAGTGTTTGCGATGTGAGGGGGGGGCTCGGTTTAGGGGTTAATAGGTAGTTTATGGGTGTTAGTGTACTTTTTAGCACTTTAGTTAAGAGTTTTATGTTACGGCGTTAGCCCATAAAACTGTTAACTACTGACTTTTAAATGCGGTAGGAGTCTTGACAGGAGAGGCTGTACCACTCACTTTTTCCAAGACTCGTACCGGCATTAGGAAAATTCAATTGAAAAGATAGGATACGCAATTGACATAAGGGGATTTGCGGTATGCTCGAGTCGCGGAAAAAAAGTAAGCGGTACACCTGTACTTGTCAGACTCGTAATACCAGCGGCCGTTAAAAAGCAGCGTTGGGACCCCTCAACGCTGCTTTTTAAGGCTAACGCAAGACTCGTAATCTAGGCGAATGTTTCTATAAAGTAATGGACACATTCAAGTTAAGTAAAGTCTCTTAAACATTGATATATTCCACACAGTCATCATTTACACACTTTTCATGTCCCTAATGGATTTTCAGTAGATTTGCGCTACATAAACCTTATTCTCTTTACAGCTGAAAGAGATCATATTATTCCAGTCTATCAGATAACTGTTCGAGCACATATAATTTACCCAATTCAACAGCTTTAAATTAACATATTTTGGAATCAGATTTCTTTTTATTGAAATCTTATACTGAATCAAAGCAATGAGTATACATTAGATGTCACAGCTTTGAGTAGTTAATTGTTATAGATTTAATTCACTGGCAGGAAGACAGGTCACTGTAATCACATAATGGGGCATCATCTCATCAAATCACAAAATGTGGAAAATGTTTCAGCAAAGACTCCTGTCAACAGCTGCTCAGTTAAAGTCCTTGATCAAGTTTAATTTGCATAAAGGTTTTATCAATCTTAAAAGTATTTCACACAATCCATCAGCATCTCAGTTATGTCAATTTAGTTTGTAAACTGCACTCAGTTCTGGTTTCAGTTCTTAATCCAACTCTCATTCTCTCCCTCTTTATTGCTTAGTTCCTTGCAGCTAGCCTGGAAGCAATTCTATTTTTCTGAAGGCAAAAAAACAGCTTTACTACCTACTAATATTTAAACTGTGTGGTGAATTATTTTTGTCATTAATTAGGAAAAGTTTCCAGTCCCTTAAAGGCATTTTTTGTTTAGACCCAATGGCCTAGATTACAAGTGTAGAATTTTTTGTTGCTCATGAGAACTAACTGCTCTCAAGGTAAAAAATTATTGCTCTCGGTTAGCGCTGGTATTAAAAAAAAAAAAAGTAAAAAGTTAGAGAGCGAGCAAAAGACTCAGACACACTAACTTCAGGACTTCAGATATCATGAGATATCATGAGACTGCTAGCTCCCTCTCTCCATAGACTTCTATGTGGCACGCTTAAGAAGTCTTTTCATTTTATCAGTTGTGCGCTAACCTGGAACTGCGCTAGACTAACTGCGCTAAACCGAAGGTGTGTAAGTATTTTTTAATTCCTATGTTCTTCACTTAGAAGAAAATATTCTTTTTATTTTTTAATTAAATACTTTCGGTTAGATTACGAGTTTTGCGTTAGCCTTAAAAAGCAGCGTTGAGGGGTCCCAACGTTGCTTTTTAACACCCGCTGGTATTACGAGTAATTCTGCGATTTTAACATACCGCAAATCCCCTTACGTCAATTGCGTATCCTATCTTTTCAACAGGATTTTCCTAACGCCGGTATTACGAGTCTTGGAAAAAGTGAGCGGGTACACCCTCTCCTGTCAGACTCCTACCTCTTACCTAACAACTCCTAAAACTCTTAACTAAAGTGCTAAAAAAGTACACTAACACCCATAAACTACCTATTAACCCCTAAACCGAGGCCCCTCCACATTGCAAACACTTCAATAAAATTGTTAACCCCTAATCTGCCGACCGGACATCGCCGCCACTTAAATAAATATATTAACCCCTAAACCGCCACACTCCCGCCTCGCAAACACTAGTTAAATTGTATTAACCCCTAATCTGCCGTCCCTAACATCGCTGACACCTACCTACATTTATTAACCCCTAATCTGCCGCCCCCAACATCGCTGACACTATATTAAATATATTAACCCCTAAACATAAGTCTAACCCTAAACCTAACCCCCCCTAACTTAAATATTATTTAAATAAAACAAAATAAAATTACTACAATTAAATAAATTATTCCTATTAAAATTAAATACCTGGGCCTAGATTTGGAGTTTGGCGGTAGCCGTGAAAAACCAGCGTTAGAGGCTCCTAACGCTGGTTTTAAGGCTACCGCCGGTATTTGGAGTCATTCAAAAAAGGGTCTAACGCTCACTTTTCAGCCGCGACTTTTCCATACCGCAGATCCCCTTACGTCAATTGCGTATCCTATCTTTTCAATGGGATCTTTGTAACTCCGGTATTTAGAGTCGTGGCTGAAGTGAGCGTTAGAAATCTAACGACCAAACTCCAGCCGCAGAAAAAAGTCAGGAGTTAAGAGCTTTCTGGGCTAACGCCGGTTCATAAAGCTCTTAACTACTGTGCCCTAAAGTACACTAACACACATAAACTACCTATGTACCCCTAAACCGAGGCCCCCCCACATCGCCGACACTCGATTAATTTTTTTTAAACCCCTAATCTGCCGACCGCCACCTACGTTATCCTTATGTACCCCTAATCTGCTGCCCTAAACACCGCCGACCCCTATATTATATTATTAACCCCTAATATGCCCCCCACAATGTCGCCGCCAGCTACCTACACTTATTAACCCCTAATCTGCCGTCCGCACGCCGCCGCCAGCTACATTATAGCTATGTACCCCTAATCTGCTGCCCCGAAAACCGCCGACCCCTATATTATAATTTATTATCCCCTAATCTGCCCCCCCACAACGTCGCCTCCACCTGCCTACACTTATTAACCCCTAATCTGCCGACCGGACCGCACCGCTATTATAATAAAGTTATTAACCCCTAATCCGCCTCACTAACCCTATAATAAATAGTATTAACCCCTAATCTGCCCTCCCTAACATCGCCGACACCTAACTTCAAACATTAACCCCTAATCTGCTGACCGGAGCTCACCACTATTCTAATAAATTTATTAACCCCTAAAGCTAAGTCTAACCATAACACTAACATCCCCCTAAATTAAATATAATTTAAATCTAACGAAATAAATTAACTCTTATTAAATAAATTATTCCTATTTAAAGCTAAATACTTACCTGTAAAATAAATCCTAATATAGCTACAATATAAATTATAATTATATTATAGCTATTTTAGGATTTATATTTATTTTACAGGCAACTTTGTATTTATTTTAACCAGGTACAATAGCTAAAATAGTTAAAATAATTACAAAATTACCTGTAAAATAAATCCTAACCTAAGTTACAATTAAACCTAACACTACACTATCAATAAATTAATTAAATAAAATACCTACAATTACCTACAATTAAACCTAACACTACACTATCAATACATTAATTAAATACAATATCTACAAATAATACAATGAAATAAACTAACTAAAGTACAAAAAATAAAAAAGAACTAAGTTACAAAAAATAAAAAAATATTTACAAACATTAGAAATATATTACAACAATTTTAAACTAATTACACCTACTCTAAGCCCCCTAATAAAATCAACAAAGACCCCCAAAATAAAAAAATGCCCTACCCTATTCTAAATTACTAAAGTTCAAAGCTCTTTTACCTTACCAGCCCTGAACAGGGCCCTTTGCGGGGCATGCCCCAAAGAATTCAGCTCTTTTGCCTGTAAAAAAAACATACACTACCCCCCCCCCAACATTACAACCCACCACCCACATACCCCTAATCTAACCCAAACCCCCCTTAAATAAACCTAACACTAAGCCCTGAAGATCTTCCTACCTTATCTTCACCTCACCAGGTATCACCGATCGGTCCTGGCTCCAAAATCTTCATCTAAGCCCAAGCGGGGGCTAGACATCCATCATCCGACGGCTGAAGAAGTCCAGAAGAGGCTCCAAAGTCTTCATCCTATCCGGGAAGAAGAATAGATCCGGACCGGCAACCATCATCTTCCAAGCGGCATCTTCTATCTTCATCCGATGAGGACCGGCTCCATCTTGAAGACCTCCACGCGGAACATCCTCTTCAACCGACGACTAGACGACGAATGACGGTTCTTTAAATGACGTCATCCAAGATGGCGTCCCTCGAATTCCGATTGGCTGATCAGGATTCTATCAGCCAATCGGAATTAAGGTAGGAATATTCTGATTGGCTGATGGAATCAGCCAATCAGAATCAAGTTCAATCCGATTGGCTGATTGGATCAGCCAATCGGATTGAACTTGATTCTGATTGGCTGATTCCATCAGCCAAACAGAATATTCCTACCTTAATTCCGATTGGCTGATAGAACCTATCAGCCAATCGGAATTCGAGGGACGCCATCTTGGATGACGTCATTTAAAGGAACCGTCATTCGTCGTTCAGTCGTCGGCCAGGATGGATGTTCCGCGTCGGAGGTCTTCAGGATGCTGCCGCTCCGCTCCGGATGGATGACGATAGAAGATGCCGCTTGGATGAAGACTTCAATCGGATGGAAGACCTCTTCTGCCCCGCTTTGATGAAGACTTCTACCGGATGGAGGACCTCTTCTTGCTCCGCTTGGATGAAGAATTTGGCTCGGCTGGGTGAAGACGACTCAAGGTAGGGAGATCTTCAGGGGCTTAGTGTTAGGTTTATTTAAGGGGGGGTTTGGGTTAGATTAGGGGTATGTGGGGTGGTGGTTGTAATGTTGGAGGGGGGTATTGTATGGGTTTTTTTACAGGCAAAAGAGCTGAACTTCTTGGGGGCATGCCCCGCAAAGGGCCCTGTTCAGGCTGGTAAGGTAAAAGAGCTTTGAACATTAGTAATTTAGAATAGGGTAGGGCATTTTTTTATTTTGGGGGTCTTTGTTATTTTATTAGGGGGCTTAGAGTAGGTGTAATTAGTTTAAATTGTTGTAATATATTTCTAATGTTTGTAAATATTTTTTTATTTTTTTGTAACTTAGTTCTTTTTTTATTTTTTGTACTTTAGTTAATTTATTTCATTGTATTTATTTGTAGGAATTGTATTTAATTTATTTATTGATAGTGTAGTGTTAGGTTTAATTGTAGATAATTATAGGTATTTAATTTAATTTATTTATTGATAGTGTAGTGTTAGGTTTAATTGTAACTTAGGTTAGGATTTATTTTACAGGTAAATTTGTAATTATTTTAACTATTTTAGCTATTAAATAGTTCTTAACTATTTAATAGCTATTGTACCTGGTTAAAATAAATACAAAAGTTGCCTGTAAAATAAAAATAAATCGTAAAATAGCTATAATATAAATATAATTTATATTGTAGCTATATTAGGGTTTATTTTACAGGAAAGTATTTAGCTTTAAATAGGAATAATTTATTTAATAAGAGTTAATTTATTTCGTTAGATTTAATTATATTTAACTTAGGGGGGTGTTAGTGTTAGGGTTAGACTTAGCTTTAGGGGTTAATAAATTTATTAGAATAGCGGTGAGCTCCGGTCAGCAGATTAGGGGTTAATGTTGAAGTTAGGTGTCGGCGATGTTAGGGAGGGCAGATTAGGGGTTAATTACTATTTATTATAGGGGTTAGTAAGGCGGATTAGGGGTTAATAACTTTATTATAATAGCGGTGCGGTCCGGTCGGCAGATTAGGGGTTAATAAGTGTAGGCAGGTGGAGGCGACGTTGTGGTCGCAGATTAGGGGTTAATAAATATAATATAGGGGTCGGCGGTGTTAGGGACAGCAGATTAGGGGTACCTAGGGATAATGTAAGTAGCGGCGGTTTACGGAGCGGCAGATTAGGGGTTAATAATAATATGCAGGGGTCAACGATAGCGGGGGCGGCAGAATAGGTGGTTAGACTCGGGGTACATGTTAGAGTGTTAGGTGCAGACGTAGGAAGTGTTTCCCCATAGCAAACAATGGGCCTGCGTTAGGAGCTGAACGCGGCCTTTTTTGCAGGGTTAGGTTTTTTTTCAGCTCAAACAGCCCCCATTGTTTTCTATGGGGGAATCGTGCACAAGCACGTTTTTGAGGCTGGCCGCTTCCGTAAGCAACTCTGGTATCGAGAGTTGCAGTTGCGTTAAATATGCTCTACCGCTCCTTTTTTGGAGCCTAACGCAGCCATTCTGTGGACTTCTCAATACCAGAGTTATTTTAAAGGTGCGGCCAGAAAAAAGCCAGCGTTAGCTACGCGGGTCGTTACCGACAAAACTCTAAATCTAGCCGCTAGAAAATAAACCCTAACGGCTAGATTTAGAGTTTTGTCGGTAACGACCCGGGTAGCTAACGCTGGCTTTTTCTTGGGCCGCACCTTTAAAATAACTCTCGGTATGAGAGTCCACTGAAAGGCTGCTGGTAGGCCTCCAAAAAAGGAGCGTAGAGCAATATTTAACGCAACTGCAACTCTCGATTCCAGAGTTGCTTACGGACGCGGCCAGCCTCAAAAACGTGCTCGTGCACGATTCCCCCATAGGAAACCAATGGGGCTGTTTGAGCTGAAAAAAAACCTAAACCACCTGCAAAAATGCCGCGTTCAGCTCCTAACGCAGGCCCCATTGTTTGCCTATGGGGAAACACTTCCTATGTCTGCACCTAACACTCTAACATGTACCCCCGAGTCTAAACCACCCCTAACCTTACACTTATTAACCCCCTAATCTGCCGCCCCCCGCTCTCGCTGGAACCCCCTGCATATTATTATTACCCCCTAATCTGCCGCTCCGTAAACCGCCGCTACTTACATATCCCTATGGTACCCCTAATCTGCTGCCCCTAACACCACCAACCCCTATATTATATTTATTAACCCCTAATCTGCCCCCCACAACGTCGCCTCCACCTGCCTACACTTATTAACCCCTAATCTGCGACCGGACCTGAGCGCTACTATAATAAAATTATTAACCCCCTAATCCGCCTCACTAACCCTCTAATAAATAGTATTAACCCCTAATCTGCCCTCCCTAACATCGCCGACACCCTAACTTCAATTATATAACCCCTAATCTGCCGAATGAAGAGCTCACCGCTATTCTAATAAATGTATTAACCCCTAAGCTAAGTTTAACCCTAACACTAACACCCCCCTAAATTAAATATAATTTTAATTCTAACGAAATTAATAACTCTTATTAATAAATTATTCCTATTTAAAAGCTAAACTACTTACCTGTAAAATAAATCCTAATATAGCTACAATATAAATGTATAATGATATTATAGCTATTTTAGGATTAATATTTATTTTACAGGTAACTTTGTATTTATTTTAACCAGGTACAATAGCTATTAAATAGTTAAGAACTATTTAATAGCTAAAATAGTTAAAAATAATTACAAATTTACCTGTAAAAATAAATCCTAACCTAAGTTTACAATTAAACCTAACACTACACTATCAATAAATAATTAAATAAAATACCTAAAATATCTACAATTAAACCTACACTACACTATCAATAAATAAATTAAATACAATTCCTAAAAAAAACATACAATACCCCCCCCAACATTACAACCCACCACCCACATACCCCTAAATCTAACCCAAACCCCCCTTAAAATAAACCTAACCACCTAAGCCCCTGAAGATCTCCCTACCTTGAGTCGTTCTTCACCCAGCCCGAGCCAAATTCTTCATCCAAGCGGAGCAAGAAGAGGTCCCTCCATCCGGTAGAAGTCTTCATCCAAAGCGGGGCAGAAGAGGTCTTCCATCCGATTGAAGTCTTTAATCCAAGAGGGCATCTTCTATCGTCATCCATCCGGAGCAGAGCGGCAGCATCCTGAAGACCTCCGACGCGAACATCCATCCTGGCCGACGACATTCCCTGAACGACGAATGACGGTTCCTTTAAATGACGTCATCCAAGATGGCGTCCCTCGAATTCCGATTGGCTGATAGGATTCTATCAGCCAATCGGAATTAAGGTAGGAATATTCTGATTGGCTGATGGAATCAGCCAATCAGAATCAAGTTCAATCTGATTGGCTGATTGGATCTAGGTTTATTTAAGGGGGGTTTGGGTTAGATTAGGGGTATGTGGGGTGGTGGGTTGTAATGTTGGGGGGGGGGTATTGTATGTTTTTTTTTACAGGCAAAAGAGCTAAACTTCTTGGGGCATGCCCCGCAAAGGGCCCTGTTCAGGGCTGGTAAGGTAAAAGAGCTTTGAACTTTAGTAATTTAGAATAGGGTAGGGCATTTTTTTATTTTGGGGGGCTTTGCTATTTTATTAGGGGGCTTAGAGTAGGTGTAATTAGTTTAAAATTGTTGTAATATATTTCTAATGTTTGTAAATATTTTTTTATTTTTTGTAACTTAGTTCTTTTTTATTTTTTGTACTTTAGTTAGTTTATTTTCATTGTATTTATTTGTAGAGAATTGTATTTAATTTATTTATTGATAGTGTAGTGTTAGGTTTAATTGTAGATAATTATAGGTATTTAATTTAATTTATTTATTGATAGTGTAGTGTTAGGTTTAATTGTAACTTAGGTTAGGATTTATTTTACAGGTAAATTTGTAATTATTTTAACTATTTTAGCTATTAAATAGTTCTTAACTATTTAATAGCTATTGTACCTGGTTAAATAAATACAAAGGTACCTGTAAAATAAATATTAATCCTAAAATAGCTATAATATCATTATAATTTATATTGTAGCTATATTAGGATTTATTTTACAGGGTAAGTATTTAGCTTTAAATAGGAATAATTTATTTAATAAGAGTTAATTAATTTCGTTAGATTAAAATTATATTTAACTTAGGGGGTTGTTAGGGTTAGAGACTTAGCTTTAGGGGTTAATACATTTATTAGAATAGCGGTGAGCTCCAGTCGCAGATTAGGGTTAATAATTGAAGTTAGGTGTCGGCGATGTAGGGAGGGCAGAATTAGGGGTTAATACTATTTATTATAGGGTTAGTGAGGCGGATTAGGGGTTAAATAACTTTATTATGGTAGCGCTCAGGTCCGGCTCGGCAGATTAGGGGTTAATAAGTGAGGCAGGTGGAGGCGACGTTGTGGGGGGGCAGATTAGGGGTTAATAAATATAATATAGGGGTCGGCGGTTGTTAGGGGCAGCAGATTAGGGGGTACATAGGGATAATGTAAGTAGCGGCCTCTTTGCGGTCGGGCAGATTAAGGGTTAATTATTGTAGGTAGCTGGCTGCGACGTTGTGGGGGGCAGGTTAGGGGGTTAATAAATATAATATAGGGGTCGGCGGTGTTAGGGCAGCAGATTAGGGGTACATAAGTATAACGTAGGTGGCGGTCAGCAGATTAGGGGTTAAAAAAATTGAATCGAGTGTCGGCGATGTGGGGGGACCTCGGTTTAGGGGTACATAGGTAGTTTATGGGTGTTAGTGTACTTTAGAGCACAGTAGTTAAGAGCTTTATAAACCGGCGTATAGCCAGAAAGCTCTTAACTACTGGACTTTTTTCTGCGGCTGGAGTTTTGTCGTTAGATTTCTAACGCTCACTTCAGACACGACTCTAAATACCGGAGTTAGAAAGATCCCATTGAAAGATAGGATACGCAATTGACAGTAAGGGGATCTGCGGTATGGAAAAGTCGCGGCTGAAAAGTGAGCGTCTTAGACCCTTTTTTGAATGACCTCAAATACCGGCGGTAGCCTAAAACCAGTGTTAGGAGCCTCTAACGCTGGTTTTCACGGCTACCGCCAAACTCCAAATCTAGGCCTAAGATAGCTACAATATAACTAATAGTTACATTTGTATCTATCTTAGGGTTTATTTTTATTTTACAGGCAAGTTTGCATTTATTTTAACTAGGTAGAATAGTTATTAAATAGTTATTAACTATTTAATAACTACCTAGCTAAAATAAGTACTAATTTACCTGTAAAATAAAACCCTAACTTAAGTTACAATTACAACCTAACACTGCACTATAATTAAATTAATTACCTAA
Organism: Bombina bombina; assembly: GCF_027579735.1. Classification (NCBI taxonomy): domain Eukaryota; kingdom Metazoa; phylum Chordata; class Amphibia; order Anura; family Bombinatoridae; genus Bombina; species Bombina bombina. The sequence continues at coordinate 263,072,002 of NC_069507.1, read as the reverse complement.
ACTAACTACAATTAAATACAATTAAATTAAATATAACTAAATTATGAAAAATAAACAAACACTAAATTACAGAAAATAATAAATAATTACAATTTTTTTTAAAACTAATTACACCTAATCTAATCCCCTAAATAAAATAAAAAAGCCCCCCAAAATAATAAAAATCCCTACCCTATACTAAATTACAAATAGCCCTTAAAGGGCCTTTTGCGGGGCATTGCCCCAAAAGTAATCAGCTCTTTTACCTGTAAAGAAAAATACATTACCCCCCAACATTAAAACCCACGCACCCAACCCTACTCTAAAATCCCAACCAATCCCCCCCTTAATAAAACTAACACTACCCCCTTGAAGATCACCCTAACTTGAGATGTCTTCACCCAGCGGGCACAAGTGGTCCTCCAGATGGTCCGAAGTCTTCATCCTATCCGGGCAGAAGAGGACCCCCCAGACGGGCAGAAGTCTTCAAGATGGCGTCCCTTCAATTCCGATCAGCCAATCGGAATTAAGGTAGAAAAAATCCTATTGGCTGATTAGAACAGCCAATAGGATTGAGCTTGCATACTATTGGCTGATTGGAACAGCCAAATAGAAATGCAAGCTCAATCCTATTGGCTGATTGATCAGCCATAGGATATTTTTCTACCTTAATTCCGATTGGCTGATAGAATTCTATCAGCCAATCGGAATTGAAGGGACGCCATCTTGGATGACATCATTTAAAGGACCCGTCATTGTTCCAGTCGCCATCAACCGAAGAGGATGCTATGCGTCGTATGTCTTCAAGATGGACCCCGCTCCGCTCCGGATGGAATAAGATAGAAGATGTCGTCTGGATGAAGACTTCTGCCCGTCTGGAGGTCCTCTTCTGCCTCGGATAGGATGAAGACTTCGGACCGTCTGGATGACCACTTGTTGCCTGGCTGGGTCAAGACATCTCAAGGTAGGGTAATCTTCAAGGGGGTAGTGTTAGGTTTTATTAAGGGGGGATTGGGTGGGTTTTAGAGTAGGGTTTGGGTGTGGGGGTGGTGGGTTTTAATGTTGGGGGGGTATTGTATTTTTCTTTACAGGTAAAAAAGCTGATTACTTTGGGGCACTGCCCTGCAAAAGGCCCTTTTAAGGGCTATTTGTAATTAAGTATAGGTTAGGGATTTTTATTATTTTGGGGGGCTTTTTTATTTTATTAGGGGGATTAGATTACTTGTAATTAGTTTAAAAAAATTGTAATTATTTTATTATTTTCTGTAATTTAGTGGGTTTTTTTTTCGTAATTTAGTTTATTTAATTTAATTTTATTTAATTGTAGTTAGTTTAGGTAATTAATTTAATTATAGTGTACTGTTAGGTGTAATTGTAACTTAGGTTAGGGTTTATTTTACAGTTAAATTTGTACTTATTTTAGCTAGGTAGTTATTAAAAAGTTAATAACTATTTAATGACTTTTCTACCTAGTTAAAATAAATACAAAGTTGCCTGTAAATAAAAATAAACAATGTCACTATTAGTTATATTGTATCTATCTTAGGGTTTATTTTATAGGTAAGTATTTAGTTTTACATAGGAATAATTTATTTAATTGGAGTTAATTTATTTAGATTTATTTAAATTATATTTAAATTAGGGGGGTTAGGGTTAGACTTAGGTTTCGGGGTTAATAACTTTATTATAGTGGCAGCGACGTTGTGGGCGGCAGATTAGGGGTTAATAAGTGTAGTTAGGTTGCGGCGACGTTGGGGGGCAGATTAGGGGTTAATACATATAATGTAGGGTTTCAGCGATGTTAGGGGCAGCAGATTAGGGGTTCATAGGGTATAATGTAGGTGGCGGCAGTGTCCCGAAGCGGAAGATTAGGGGTTAATATTATATGCAGGTGTCGGCGATGTCGGGGTCGGCAGATTAGGGGTTAATTAGAGTAAGATTAGGGGTGTTTAGACTCGGGTTCATGTTAGGGGTGTTAGGTGTAGACATAAAAAGTATTTCCTCATAGGAATCAATGGGGGCCTGCGTTAAGAGCAGGTGTTAGGTTTTTTTTTCAGCCGTCTCAGCCCCAATGTTTCTTATGGGGAAATCGTGCACGAGCACGTTTAGCCAGCTCACCGCTACCGTAAGCAGCGCTGGTATTGAGGTGAGATGTGGAGCTACATTTTGCTCAACGCTTACTTTTCTGAGCTTTCAGGAAACTCGTAATATCAGCGCTGTCTTAAGTGAGCGGTGAGAAAAAAAGGAGCGTAAGCACTGAACAGCCTTACCGACAAAAACTTGTAATCTAGCCATTTGTAAATTATAATAATTATTATTATTATTTATTAACCAGCCGATTACGCAGTGCTATACAAAGAATTAAAACATTAAAGGTACAATAATTGAGTTATACAAAAGGACAGGAATGCCCTGCCCTTGAGCACAATCAGTAGTAGTTCACTTTAAATACAAAGTGGCTCTCAAGCTTTCAATCTAAAGAGAGGGAATGGACACAGAACATAAGGGAGAAGGGAAGTAAGTCTGATATAAGGCAGGGTAAACTGTTTTGCAAATCTGGAGTCTGATGGGGTTTTTTTTTTGTTTTTGTTTTTTTTTAAATATTTATTTAGAGCCACCAGTGGGTTCAGCATATCAAAACACATAATTGGTGTCACACATGACGGAAAAGAAAATATATGCATTCAGATCATGAATGACGTAAACCAAGTACAAAAACAAATATGATAAACTTCTTGTAAACATACTGTTTTTGTTTTAAGTTTATATTAAACAATGCCAAATTTGTTACAAAGAGCCTGGAAAGTTTCAAGGGTTAGATCTGGTCTTGCTTTTTGTTTTAACCCAAATTAGACCTTACTTTGCTAATGTCAAAAGACTATATTAGAGAGGCCCGGGGTTGAAGTTAGGATTTCTTATGATTGGGAGAAATTCTGAAACAAATGGAGTACAATTAGGGGCCCATTTATCAAGCTCCGTACAGAGCTTGTGGGCCCCTGTTTCTGGCGAGTCTTCAGACTCGCCAGAAGAACAGCAGTTATGAAGCATAACCACTGTCCGCCAGCTCTGAGCAGGCGGACAGGAATCACTACAATTCAACCCGATCGAGTATGATCGGATTGATTGGCCCCCCCTCCTGTCTGGCAAGCCGATTGGCCGTGAGTCAGCAGGGGGCGATGTATGCACCAGCAGCTCTTGTGAGCTGCTGGTTGCTAATGGTAAATGCGGAGAGTGTATTGCTCTCCGCATTCAGCGAGGTCTTGCGGACCTGATCTGCACTGTCGGATCAGGTCCGCAAGACCTTTAATAAATAGGCCCCTTAGACTCTAGACAGAATTTTTGCCATGCTAAGACTATGTTTTTAATTGTTATTAAGTTACAGATATTGGATGTTAAGGCGCTTGAAGGACAATGATGTATGGTATTCAGGTGAAATGCGCTATTAAATTATATTCACACTGCAGAAAAGTGACCTGTTCCTTTCGGGTAATCCAATCTATCTCAAATTTGATCAAGGTGGCTAAATTATAATGTTTGATATTTGGTAGGGGCTTGAGAAAAGAGAGGCTTGAGAAAGGGCTTATTGTTAGGCCCGAAACGTGCTGTATTTGACCTGTGTTTAAAAATAAAAGTCACTTTGCTCACTGCTGGAGGCTGCCTTCTTTTACTTGAATTGTTTGGGCTTGGTCAGCCCTCTCCGTGCACTAGTGAGTAGTGGGTGCTGTATCCATCTTTATTCATTTGATATTTGGTAGGGCCAGACCTGCCGAAAGTCTAGAATTCATAAGACACCCCAAAAGCTATCCGGGGGATTAGCTCCTTTACAAATAAACCTAGAACAAGATTTGTTGAACCTTTGGATATCTGCTTTGGGTATTAATACCAGAACATTTTGCATTAATATAGCAGTTTCGGAAATATTAAAGTTTTAATTAACATGGCACATGGGAAATTTTAATGGTACCAATCATGAGGATTTGCTCTTAATCTAATGTCCAAATAATTAATTCAATTGAAGTCTCTATAAAAGGGTTTATTCATATTATTATCTCCAGATTTGAATAGCCATAATAGCTCCGATTTCATCAGATTAATCCTATAATCTGAAATATTGCCAAAAAGGTGAATGTCAGCTAATAGGCTGGGTAAGTTGACCTTAAGATTGCTTAGGAATAGTAATAGGTCATCTGCATATAGCGAAATAGTTTCTGTCCACCTAATTGTATTCCATCAAGATTTTGGGGAAGAAGGATCGCCAAGGGTTCCAAAGAGATATTAAAGAGGAGCGGGGACAATGGACAACCTTGTCTAGTGCCCCCTATGTAGACAGAATCACTTGGAAAGTGAATTATTAATAAGAGAAGATATTGGAGTACTGTATATTAGATGAATAAAATTATTTATATGACCTGAAAAACCAAACTGTTCTAACGTAAACAAAGATGGTCCCAAGCTAATATGATCAAAAGCTTTCTCAGTTGTCAACTGTCAATAATGCAAAATCATTTATACTTCTGGAAATGGATGTGTTTAAATATATTCTAAAAGAAATCTAAAGCCAGCATTACTTTGCGCATATTTTTCACCTGGGTCTTACCACCCATAAAGCCTGTTTGGTTCTCATGTATTATATTACCTAATAGGGTTTAAAGGGCAGTCAAGTCCAAACAACTTTCATGATTCAAATAGGGTATGCAATTTTAAACAAACTTTCCAATTTACTTTTATCACCAATTTTGCTTTGTTCTCTTGGTATTCTTAGTTGAAAGCTAAATCTAGGAAGTTATATGCTAATTTCTTAGAGCTTGAAGGCCCCGCCTCTAATCTAAATGCATTTTGACAGTTTTTCACCATTAGAGGGCGTTAGTTCACGTGTTTCATTATAGATAACATTGAGCTCATGCAAGTCAATTTACTGAGGAGTGAGCACTGATTGGCTAAAGTGCAAGTCTGTCAAAAGAACTGAAATCGTGAGGCATAGAACACAATAGAACCAGCACACACAGTAATGCCCAGTAAAATATGTAGAAGAAAATCTTGGTGCAGCACTGAAGGACTCCCCTTCCTAGGGTCCTAGTATAGATATCACATAGAGCACACAGGTGGCATACCATATAAGGCAAACAGCACCTTTATTGAGCAATGTTTTGGGGCACCTGCCCCTTTATCAAGCTAAACAAACAGTAACCACATTTAACATTACAGGTACTCAGTCTGGTCTGAGGAAGGAGTCTGCGAACCCCCAAAACATTACACTTAATAATAATAATTTATTTATCTAAATCCATTGAGTGCAGACCCTGTTTGGAATTTCTGCTGATAATTTGACTCTGCACCCTGGTTGAAGGACATACTGGAATTGTGAGTGTAGATACACAAAGATATATATATTTAAACATAAAAAAACTATATTTTCTTAATACAAAACATACAGGGAGTGCAGAATTATTAGGCAAGTTGTATTTTTGAGGATTAATTTTAGTATTGAACAACAACCATGTTTCTCAATGAACCCAAAAAACTCATTAATATCAAGCTGAATAGTTTTGGAAGTAGTTTTTTAGTTTGTTTTTAGTATAGCTATTTTAGGGGGATATCTGTGTGTGCAGGTGACTATTACTGTGCATAATTATTAGGCAACTTAACAAAAAACAAATATATACCCATTTTCAATTATTTTTTTTACCAGTGAAACCAATATAACATCTCAACATTCAACAATATACATTTCTGACATTCAAAAACAAAACAAAAAACAAATCAGTGACCAATATAGCCACCTTTCTTTGCAAGGACACTCAAAAGCCTGCCATCCATGGATTCTGTCAGTGTATTGATCTGTTCAACCATCAACATTGCGTGCAGCAGCAACCACAGCCTCCCAGACACTGTTCAGAGAGGTGTACTGTTTTCCCATCCTTGTAAATCTCACATTTGATGATGGACCACAGGTTCTCAATGGGGTTCAGATCAGGTGAACAAGGAGGCCATGTCATTAGATTTTCTTCTTTTATACCCTTTCTTGCCAGCCACGCTGTGGAGTTCTTGGACGCGTGTGATGGAGCATTGTCCTGCATGAAAATCATGTTTTTCTTGAAGGATGCAGACTTCTTCCTGTACACTGCTTGAAGAAGGAGTTTCTCAGAAACTGGCAGTAGGACTGGAGTTGAGCTTGACTCCATCCTCAACCCGAAAAGGCCCACAAGCTCATCTTTGATGATACCAGCCCAAACCAGTAATCCACCTCCACCTTGCTGGTGTCTGAGTCGGACTGGAGCTCTCTGCCCTTTACCAATCCAGCCACCGGGCCCATCCATCTGGCCCATCAAGACTCACTCTCATTTCATCAGTCCATAAAACCTTAGAAAAATCAGTCTTGAGATATTTTCTTGGCCCAGTCTTGACGTTTCAGCTTGTGTGTCTTTTTCAGTGGTGGTCGTTCTTTCAGCCTTCTTTACCTTGGCATGTCTCTGAGTATTGCACACCTTGTGCTTTTGGGCACCTCCAGTGATGTTGCAGCTCTGAAATATGGCCAAACTTGGTGGCAAGTGGCATCTTGGCAGCTGCACGCTTGACTTTTCTCAGTTCATGGGCAGTTATTTTGTGCCTCTGGTTTTTTCCACATGCTTCTTGCGACCCTGTTGACTATTTTGATGAAACGCTTGATTGTTCGATGATCACGCTTCAGAAGCTTTGCAATTTTAAGAGTGCTGCATCCCTCTGCAAGATATCTCACTATTTTTGACTTTTCTGAGCCTGTCAAGTCCTTCTTTTGACCCATTTTGCCAAAGGAAAGGAAGTTGCCTAATAATTATGCACACCTGATATAGGGTGTTGATGTCATTAGACCACACCCCTTCTCATTACAGAGTGCACATCACCTAATATGCTTAATTGGTAGTAGGCTTTCGAGCCTATACAGCTTGAGTAAGACAACATGCCATAAAGAGGATGATGTGGTCAAAATACTCATTTGCTAATAATTCTGCACTCCCTGTATTAAATTTATTAAAAATGATAGTGCATGTTGCAAGTTATTTAACTGGAATGAACTCAAATTGTGTGTATATATATATTTTATATATATATATATCTATATAAGCAAAAGTTCAGAGTTATGTGCACTCTCACCACCATCCTGCAGCTGCCAGGGTGCTCTTGAGGAGTATGGCAGCAACAAAAAAAATGAAGCACTCGCTGGGACTTTTGACATCAAGGTGATAAATTTATTTAGTGATGTTTTGGGACCTCTTGCATCCCTTATTCTGACACCTTGACATATACCATATTCTTTTTAAACCCTGGTTAAAACTTTTGTAAAATTTAAATTACATTTTTTTTTTTAATTTAAAAACTATGTATATATGAGTGTTATACTTTATTTGGATATGTTTTTAATGTGTTTCATTTTGGAGGATACTTTGGAACAACGTATCCTCCATAACAAATAATGAAGGATACTTTGGAACAAACTAGAACATACCATTAACTGGTTATGTCTACGAAGATATCAGGAAAAAACTCAATAATATTAAGGAAAATAAAACTACCAGGCCCAGATGGAATACACCCAAGGGTGTTTCGGGAATTTAGAACTGTTATAGACAAATCACTACTCTTAATTTTACAAGATTTATTATCCCAAGATAGTACCCCAGGATTGGTGTAAATCTGATGTGGTGCCACTCTTCAAAAAGGGAAAGCAGGATGATACAGGAAGCTATAGACCAGTTAGTCTGACATCAAAAATGGGAAGATATTTGAAGAGATTATAAGAGATTATATTGTTGATCAATTTCATGTAAACCAAGATTATGATTCAAATCAACATGATTTTATGAGAAATAGATGATGTCAAAATAATCTAATTAGATTCTGCGAGGAAGTAGTAAAAATATAGATAAAGGGTAATCAGTTGATGTGATATACTTTAGACCTTTGCCACATGAGAGATTAGTGCACAAAATTAAGGACTGTGATTAGCTGAAAAATGTTATGGTCATGGATAAATAACTGGATAAAAGACCGGGAGTAACAAGTAGTAGTGAATGGATTATTACTCAGATTGGACAAAGGTAATCAGTGGAGACCCCCAGTGATCAGTACTGGGCCCTGTTCTTTTTAATATTTTTATAAATGACTTGGAGCAGATGGATTAAATGGCGAATATCTCTATTTTTGCAGATGATACTAAGTTAAGTAGGTCAGAGCAGGATGAACTTTCGTTGCAAAGGATCTGCAAAAAATTAGAAGTATGGGGAGGTAAATGGAAAATGAGATTTAATATGGGAAAATGCAAGGTTCTAATTTTTGGAAGTAAAAATAAGCAGGCAATGTATTATTTAAATGGGACCAGACTTAGCCAAACAGAGGAGGAAAGGGGATTTGGGAGTAGTAATAGATTACAAGCTAAAGATGGATGCACAGTGCAGGGCAGCAGTTTTAAATGCTAAATACTATTACCTAGCATGTATAAAAAGAGCATTGATTTCAAGGGAGGAAAGCATTAATCTGTCACTGTATAAATCCCTGGTAAGACCTCACCTTGAGTATGGAGTGCAGTTCCGGGGACCGATCACAAAAAAAGATATTGCAGAACCTAGGAAACAGTTCAGAGAAGGGCCACAAAGTTAATAAGGGAAATGGAGAATTTAAGCTATGAGGAGAGGCTAGCCAAACTGGGTCTGTTTTCCCTAGAAAAAAGGTGCTTGAGAGGTGACATGATTACTTTATATAAATATATTCAAGGCCTATTTACAGAGATGGCAGAAGCTCTGTTTTATTCCAAGAAAATTGATTGTGACAAGAGGTCACCAATTTAAGGTTGTAGGAAAGGAGAATTTAATCTCCTGCAACGGAAACTTTGTTTCACTGTAAGAGCAATAACTATTGTGGAACTCATTACCAAAGGAGCTAGTGAATGCCAATACCCTAGATACATTTAAAAATTGTCTGGATACATTTCTGACTAGAAATAAAATTCATGGATATGATTGCTTGTATTAAAATAGGTCACCTTTTAGTGGGATTAATTTAAACTCAACTGGACGCTTTTATTATTTTTTGTTTAAGTATATAAGATTTGCATAGTTTTGAACTTGATGGACTTTGCTCTTTTTTCAACCTCATCTACTATGTTACTAATGTTTTGTAATTTTTGTTTAACCTTTACACTTTACCTTCAGGTCTCAGGTCTAGTGCTCTTTGGGATTTCGCTTGAAAGTAAAAAATAAAAGCCCTTTTTTTAATATTGATGCAAAAGTTTCTCACCAATCACAACTTCTTTTTTTCTAGAAACTTATAAACAGGTTTTTAAGACCACTTAATAACGTTCTGACTGCCCTTTTTGACATCTTTGTAAGAATTCCGAAAACAAATCTCAGATGTCGCAAGATACCCTAAAATAGCCTCAGACAACTTTTTAGAGTTGTATTTTTATACATGATCTAGGTTCATTAAATCTCTATTCATCACTTTTGTATAGTCCATCTGCATTGGGCAGGACAACAATTTACATATTTAATGAAAATATAATTTTAAATGGTTTTCGAAAAAAACAAGATTGTTTTCTAATTAATTAGAATGGCTTAGAAAACAATAAAAATATCACCTTAAGCTGCATATGACACTTCTGATAAAATTGAATTTGTGCCTTTTTATTTCAGGACTTATTGAGCGGTTTAGAATCAAATACATTAGTATGTTTAAATTCTTTGTAAACACTGATGAATTATCTACAAATAAATATATCCATATACCCTTAATGGTGAATGATGTATATAAAAAAAAGATTTATTTCACTTTTATAAGGTATAGAGTTTTACCCCAGTGTTAGGAAAACCCCAGGAGTTTATCACCAAGTCAAATTTCATGAAGAATGGTGCAGTTGTTTTGGCTGTAACCTTGTCTAAAAATCTCGATTTCCATTTGAGAAATATTTATTTTTTACAATTTAATAGCTTAAAAATGACTTACCTGGTTTTGTAGTGGGTGCAAGCTCAAATAAAGCTGGACAAATTTCCACCAAATTCTTACAGTCAATTTTATTAAATGGGAAAAGGATCAATAAAGTACATTCAAATACAGAACAGGTGCCCTTTAATTGCTAGAACCGATGATTAAAATAAAAACATTTAAAGAAGTTAAAAAACCACAGAGAATCTTATTAATTTTATTAACCAGTTTAGTAACCAGTTAAAGTGCACAGAGATATCTAACATTTCCAAAATGATAGCAATGCTGCACAAAATGTTGTGAAGAAAAAAAACCTGTATTTTTATCGTTTAATCAATGCCAGTTGCAATGATATATATCTGAATATATATATATATATATATAATATATATATATATATATATACTGAGATTGCTAATGATCTAGTAACATTTGTTATTTTCTCTCTGGAGCACATTGATGTTTCTAATTATGTATCCCAAATGTATTCTGCATGTGTTGTGATTAGTTTACTTTAAAACTAATGTTTAGTACAAAAAATATTTGCAGCGCAACTAATGGATATAGTTGCTAATTATCGGGCTTAGAAATGTAGCTGGGAATATGAAACAAAATAACAATAAAGTAACAATAATAATAATCCCCCAGCACACAAAAATATAAAACAAAGCAATAAAAATAATAAATATACTAATAAAATAATATAATGACTCAAATGTTCCAATAGTGCATTACAAACACACGCACTCCAGATATGCTTACCGGTTCCAAAAAGAGGGCAAATAGTCTTATGAAGTTCAGTTCCCAAAAAGAGATGTTATATCTGTTAATCCCACAGGATGTCCTCAAAATCTTCTTTGTATGCCGGGTGCTGCCAAACTCAGAGGTCACCGAACTCTCTCTATTCCTGAAGAATCTACAGCAGAAACAAGAGAAAAGAGCACAACCCCACATTAATGTAGAAGATTTTGTTTATTGGAACAAAACAATACGGTTAAAAACACTTACAAGAGGTAATATAAAAATCCTGCAGTAACATAGACAGGGGAAAACTCGATCTGTGTTTGTGATATCCACATCCGCTCGCTCCACTATGGGACTGACAGTGTTCCCCACAGCCGTGGATTACCTCTATGTGTCCGCTTTACAGCAAGCTACCAAAGCTCCGCCCCTCAACGCATTCCGTTTGCTCCTTGGCGAACTTTCTCAAGAGGAATTAAACATGTACTAATGTCCAGCTGTAACAACACCCAATATATCAAAATAGTAAACTCCTTATTGCCGTGATTGGCCATTCAGATGTCCGTAGCCTGACCACCCTCCTTCACATGACGTCATTATGGGCGTGCTCATTAGGCCATGATATCGTACCAGGGCCCAATCAGCTGTTCGTTCTGAAAAGGATCAGCCCCCCCACATGACATATCAAAACAGGGCAAATGACTGGAATACCACAATTCTTATTACGTGCAGTCACCTCACATATAGATTTCTGCAGACCGTTTTTTTGAGTATATAATATAAATCTGCAACTATACTGCATAATTGTATTAAGTTACTTTAATAACTTGAGACGTTAGTATTGTTTAAATATAACCAGCGGAATAATAGAACTTGATACTTACTATTTCATACACATCCAATGGTAATTTAATTAAAGGGACAGTCAAGTCCAAAAAATACGTTCATGATTCAAATAGGACATGTAATTTTAAACAACTTTTCCAATATACTTTTATCACCAATTTTGCTTTGTTCTCTTGGTAGTCTTAGTGGAAGTTAAAGCTAGGAGGTTCATATGTTAGTTCCTTAGCCCTTGAAGGCCGCTTTTAATCTAAATGCATTTTGACAGTTTTTCACCACTAGAGGGCGTTAGTTCATGTGTTTCATATAGATAGCATTGAGCTCATGCACGTTAATTTACAGAGGAGTGAGCACTGATTGGCTAAAATGCAAGTCTGTCAAATGGAACTGAAATAAGGGGGCATTCTGCAGAGGCTTAGATACAAGGTAATTACAGAGGTAAACCGTGTTTATTATTATAACTCTGCTGGTTATGCAAAACTGGGAGATGGGTAATTAAGGGATTTTCTACACTTTTAAAACAACAAAACAGTTGGTGTTGACTGTTCCTTTCAATATGGCTATGCAGATCCTGGGTTTTTATGTTATTTTATTCCTGATTTTTAAACTAAATTAATAAATGTTAAGAATTATATAAACTTATCACTACGACATAGAATCTTAAAATTAAGGGCTCCATGTACTAAGCCGTCAATTCATCCGTCATTGTGGACGCGGCTACTAACTCGCCATTTACTCGCCGCGGGCGAAATGGTGTCCGCTGTTGCTATGTACTAATAATCCCACAATAAATAGACACGTCTAGCCCCGCCGCGAGCAGTGGCGGAATATTGATAAATTTGACGCCTCGCTCGCCGCGACTAAGATGATGTACTTAACTTTCAGTTGAATTGTCTGGCCAATTGTTAACACGTGACATGCAAGGTGTCACGATCGTCATAGTAGTCGCGGGAATAGAATTTTGTTCCTATAAAAGTACAACTTTTGTAAACAACTTTATTATTGTTCCAAAATTTTGGGAGAGTGATTACAGAGCGTTATTTTTTTGTGATCTTCTATTTACAAATTCGATATGGCTTCATCTGGATCTGAAACCGCTTCAAAATCCAAGAATCCTCACTTTTCTCATCAGCAATACGTCGTTTTGATTGACATGATTATTGACTCTTATGATTATTTGTTTGGATGTCGTGTCAAACAGACAAATTTTTCTAGGAGGAAGCAGTTCTGGCAAAGGATCAGCGCTGCTGTTAGTGCCCAGGGTCCAGGAAAAAAGGATGTCGATCAGCTGAAGAAGCGTTACAACGACATTAAACGTTTCGCAAAAGCTAAATTGGCCAGAGAAAAAAATTTGGCACATGCTACCGGAGGTGGACCAGCATATGTGGCAGACCTCAATGATTATGAGCAGAAGCTTGTTCAGCGTCTGGGACCAGAGATCATCACTGGCATAACGGTATGATTGTGACAGTGATTTTAAGAGGTAAATGTACACATAATTGACGCAAAAATGTTTGTTAATTTATGATAGCTCATTGTCTCCAATATATATTTCTTAAAAATAACATGATCTGACTTCTTACGCTTCTGTATCTGAATCCATATAGGCCATTTTAGGCCCCATAATACTGTAATCATTTATGTCGCAATATATGTATAAGGGATTGTACAATAATAGGGTTGTTTTATACTGCCTTTTTTTTATAGCTATAACGGAAATATACATTTGTTGATTATAAATATAGTGATCCCTAAAGAAAACACCCATGTGTTCATTTACAAACCTAGTATTGCATAGAAACTCACTATAAAGAGATATGACAATAGAAATAATGTATTTTGAAAATTATTACAAAAATATAGATGTTGTGTAACATGGTATGTTCGACAATAATCATGAGACTGACCCCAGATCACATCCTTCTTAAATCTCTGCTCTATTGACATCCATGTAGAGTTAGTTGAGTATAGAATATTATTTTTAAATCATTTTTCATAATCAGAATATATAATTGTTCTCACCGCTTTCTAAACATATACTTTTTTCAGACATAGCTATGCACTTAGTTGACGCAGTCATATGACCCCATCTTTGTGCAATCAACCAATGATCATTTACTTTGCCTGTATAGATTTGCTTTTCATCAAAGTATATCAATCCAATGAAGCCAAAAACATAATACAATTAAATATTTTTGAAAAGCATTTTCTTATGAGATTTCGAAAGGAAATTTCATTATGTTCATGTCCCTTTAAAGGGCCACTAAACCCAAAATCTTTCTTTCATGATTCAGATAGAGAATAGAAAGTTAAACAGCATTACAATTTACATCCATTATTTATTTTGCTTCATTTTCTAGATATTCTTAGTTGAAAGAAAAAGCAATGCACATGGTGAGCCAATCACATGAGGCTTCTTTGTGCAGCAAACAATCAGCAGCTAGTGATCATATCTAGATATGCTTTTCATCAAAGAATATCAAGAGAATAAAACAAATTAGATAATATAAGTAAATTAGAAAGATGTTTATAATGGCATTTTCTTTCTAAATCATAAAAGAAAAAATGTGGGTGGCATGTCCCTTTAATGATTGAGCCTTCATTCACTGCTGTCATTATATTATTATTAACACTTTTATCTTGCAGTTTAAACTAGAAATAACAATAAAAATAAAGCATTCATTTTTTTTTTATTTTTTTTAAAGCAACACCAACAACACAAGCAGAGCCTGGGAGGAGTAACAACGAAAGGCCCACTTGTTCTACTTCTTCTTCTGCTGTTTCCAGACCACCCAGTGCAAGCTGTTTCCAGGACCTTCGGCCAGTTTTTCACATGGCCAATTCCTACGCTCCACATCTAATGTTACACCACACTACTTCATCGGCGGACACACTTCCTGATGTAAGGACCAGCACTCCAGAAACTGGTGTTGGCAGAGCAACTGGTAAGTAATTTACTAATTTAATCAATAATTTAAATGTTCTGTGTTTTATCTCTTATGTATCAATTTTTTTTTTTTTTTTTTTGGTAAAAAAAAAAGTAAAATGTCATTATTGACATAATCGAGTTTGAGATCTTTTACAGATGGAATGGAATTTGAAGGACAAATAGCAATGATCTTAGATTTTCATGAAAGGGACACTGTACAAATTATTTTAAATGAGGATTCATGTAGAGTATGCACGCAATTGTAAGCAACTTTCTAATGGGTTTAAATTTTATCATTATTTTATTTTTTGAGAATTGATCATAGTATTACATTAGAAAGTTGATTGAAATTCCATGCTATATATCTTATTCTAAAAAATATTTTTTTTGGTTCAGTGTCCAGTGAATTGAAAAGTACATTTTAATTATTAATTTTACTAATAGAAATTAAATGAATGTAATAGCGTTTGAATATATGGTTACATTGCCTAAAACATTTTTTTTATTTTATTTATTTTTTTTATAGGTGATTTGGGACGTCTTTTCCAGAGATTGACTGGACATTCATCTCCATAATTTGATGGTATGTATCACATATGTATATATATTATATAATATAACTTAAATTTGTGTACAACTGTTGTATCTGCTCTCTCCTATTCTATTTATGCAAGTTTTTTTATAAAAATTTTTTTTTTTTTTAATAACAATTTGTTATGTCTTGATCTAGAAGAAGAAAACTCATCAAGGGAGATCACTATCAATCTCATGCCAATAGTGGAAAATCCCATTCAAGATGAAGCACTAGGAGGAAGCGAGACTCCAGATATTCTTGGATGAATGTGGCGATGCACAACCTGATGAATTCCACACACCGGAAAACATGGTGAACCTGTTGAAACTCAGGCACAACCAATTGCACTGGAAACAGGTGTTGTAAATATTGAAATGCACCGCAAAAGGACTATTGGCCGATGTGGGATTAAGGGAAATGTTGACCCTTGCAAGGCAATTACAGAGAGGACCATAGAGATATGCAAAATATTATTAACACTAATATTGACCGCTGGGCATCTCTGTCTGAAAAAAATTTAGAACTGGAAATGCAAAGAAATGACATTGAAAGGCAGAATTAGAGCTGCAAAGAGAAATGTTCCTGTGCAGAGAGCGGATGGATGAAGAGAAAAACCTGCAAATTAACAGAGCTTTATCCATCACTGAAAGGACATTACAATCTCTGTTGTCTATTGTCAGTGAAAGGGAGGGTACAACAGACCAAAGAGGCCACGTCTCGCAGTGAACATTTCATTTATTCTGTATAACACCTTCAGTCCCTAAAGTTTTATTTGATGTTAATTGTTTTATTCGATATATTTTTTAAATAGTTATTATTTCTGCTCTTTAAGTTAAAAAATGTTATTGTTTAATAAGAGAATTTTTTTTATGGCCAAAAAAAAGGTTTATTTACATAAATTCAAAATCACTATTGATTCTTCAACAAAAAAGTTTTTCTCATTAATTATTTGTCATTCTTCTGACAATCATCATGACAAAACAAAAATATTAAATCAAATAACATATTTTCGGTATAAAAAATCTACTTGCTCCATTAGCATTCCCAAAGTTGCCCGAATTTTTGAAATTTTTTGTTTCACCATGATCTTCAAGACAAACTCTGAGGTACTTTTGTCTTCAGTTTCAATAGTTGATGTTGAAGATAATATCTGTAGAAAAATAAAGGAAAAGAAAATCTTAATTCCATTTACAAATACATATGCAATGTATAATATGGTTTATTTTAATCAAAAATATTACCTCTGATGCACTGTTATATTGGTTATCTAATATATTGGCTTCTACACTTATGTCCACCTCCTTTAAAACTTTCATCTGAGCCAACATCCTATTAGAAATAGACAATATGTATTAGTTAAAACTTAGATTTTCTTAGATTTCAGATTGCTGAATATGAAACATACCTTTATCTACCATCATTGTTGTTTAAACTTCTATCCTTGGTTGAGTTTCATCAGAAACTCAAGGTTTCAAATATTGGCACACTATCAGGATTTTGGAAAATCTTCCATTTCCATACTATTTTTCCATGTCTTCCATGGTAATATCTATGAACGTAATTACAAAGATAAAGATAGAATACTATTAAATCCAAAACTTAAAATATATTATTTAAAACTTAAATAATAAGTCATTACCTGTCTGTGTGTTTTTTATGAAAAACTTTATATGGTTTGGGAGATAATTCAATATCCAATAGTGTTATTGGCAAAGGTGGAGAAAGAGCTTCACTTCTGGGTGTTTGCACCAACATTGGCGTGGTGGCTGTTCACACTTCGTTCTCCTACTTTTCATATCTATAAAAAAATAAAATTAAATAAAACATTTTGAATTAAAAAAATAAATGTAATTAATCCAAGTTATTTTTTATTTTCAAAACCTAAAAATTAAGCTTAAAACTACAATGACAATAATTGGGACACTGAACCTTTTTTTTTTTTTAAATTGGATTGTAATAGAACATGCCATTTTAAAAAAATTTTATAAATCACTTCAATTTTAAATTTGCTTCATTCTCTAATATTTTTTTTTAAGAAAAAAAAAAACCCATCTACGTTTTTGGTTCTATACAATGTAAATTTTATTGGTGAATGGATTTACCAACCAATAAGGAAAGAAGAAACACAATAATGTTTTCACACACAATGTGCCTGCATCAAAACTGAAATTATTGCTTTTCAAAAAAAGATAGAAAGAGAATGAAAAATAAATTGGATGATAGGAGTACATTGTAAAGTTGTTTTAAAATGGGCAATTACATTTTACTATACTTATTCAGTTCTGCATGCTTACTTTTCTAACATGTTTCAATGGTATATAGTAATATATTTATATTTTATTCTACTAAACTCAGTTCTGCAGGCTTACTTTTAGAAGATGTTTCAAGGGTATATACTAATATAGTTATTTTTTACTCTAACTCATTTTTTTGTATGCTAACTTTTCTAACCTTTTATGTGTATATAGTAATATAGTTAAATTTTAATCTACTAACTCAGTTCTGCATGCCTTACTTTTGTAACTTTTTGCAATTGTATATACTAATATAGTTAAAGTAACACTTCAGAAAATAATATTGTCCATGATTCGTCAATGATGACGCAGTTCAAAAATAACATCCTTATTTTATATTATAAAAAATACTTTCATATATAATTTGTGGAACTTACATGTCCTTATCAATCTTCGAATAGATTTTATAGTACTTCGGTTCTCTTCTCTTCAAATCACTATATTTTCTAAGACACTGTCATCTTGTTCTTTTAATTTTTGAAATACGATGCTATTCTTCTCAGCATCTCGTATATAATTTTGTCTCTGCATGCCTGTCTCACTCCCCTCACACCCACCAATCCGTTTAGGGAAATATTTATCCCATCGGCAGAAACTAATATCCACAATTCGCCAGCACCAAAAGTTCAGGACGCGACATGTTTGACGATGACGTGATTAATAGTTATGTCAATCATTAGCGCATTGATCTACGATATGTATCCCATGAAAAATTGAAAAAAATATAATGTATATGTAGATTAATGTATTTTATGAAGGTTTGTAAATATCGATGTTTAGAGGTTATTACAAATGATATTTTGTTTCTATACATTTTCTTTGTTTCAGATGTGTTGATTAGTATTTAAATTTATTTTGGTTTACAATTGTTATTTTGTTTCTAAACATTTTCTTTTTTTCAGATGTGTTTATATGTATTAAAATTTACTTTTGTTTACAATTGTTTAATATATAATGTTTAAATGATTGTAATTTTGTAATAAATTAATTTATTTGCCATTATTTTCTATATGTCACTATTCTTTAACAAATCTTGAATGTAAAAATATATTATTAAGGATAAGAAAAATAAGTGTTAAGAGTAAGCCCTTTAGGTATTTATTGGAATATGGGACAACCTTGTAGCTGTTTAAAATTGAGGTTAGAATAAAACAAAGCAAATTAGCAAGTCTTTTTAACTCAAAAATCCTATCTGATAACATAAAGCACTTTGGAATATATTGTCGCTTGTTACAGCTTCAATTCAATGACACAATACAATGAATTAGCATCAGCTATGGAGGGATTACATTACACTAATCACATATGTAAAAGAGTGAGAGCAGCTGTAGACACTAGTGTGATGTCACAAAGACCAATGTATTACCTATAATATATTGTCTCTAATAACTTTGATCATAAACTTTATTGATTTGAAACCTTTGATAATTGAAGAGCAACAACTGTTAGTATTAAACTGTTTATCATGAGTGATTTTTAATAACCTTAATTCTTAAAAAAAAGTAGAAGACAAGTTAATAAAGAAAGTTTTTTATTGATCAACCGAAACTTTAATCTTCAAAATATTGTTCTGAAACCATTGTACCTTGTTGCCATACCACGCCTATTAGCTTGGTCTACACATATTTCTTCTGGTAAATCATCAGCATCTATTGGATCTTCATCTTCTAATGGACAGCCTCTTTTAATTGCTATATTGTGCAGTATGCAGCAAACCAATATAATTTTTTGCAACTTTCTCTGGTGCATACTGCATAGCACCACCAGAACGATCATCAAGACATCGAAACCTCGCATTTTCAAAAGACCGAAAGTCCTCTCAATAACCCCCTGGTAGATCGGTGAGCTTCATTGAAACGTACTTGACTTCTGGTCTGTGGGTTGTTATAGGAGTCAACAGCCATTCTGTACATGAGTACCCTCCATCTCCTAATAGAAGATATAATAAATATAAATTTTAATATAAGAATAATTATAAAAGATTGAGAACTATACAATACAAATTTAAAGTTATACAGATACAGTCGAAAAATTTGGCGCAATTTTTGGACATTGAAATGTGAGACAATTTAGACGCCAGGTTAAGCTTACCTAGAAGCCATCCTTCAGGCATATTTCCGTCCTCGAACTTCCGGTAATAACCCTGTCTGCCTGAAGATGTAAGAATCATGACAGGAGCCAGGAAAGTTTGAACGGACCACTGATAACCTCATGTTGGGGTAACAGGACCATCTGGACATTCAAGGAATGGAAATGCTTTCTATTCCTATAGATCTCCTCACAAGCTTGAAGTGGTCTTACAGCAACATGGGTACAGTCTATGGCACCTAGGGACATTGGGCATCCCAGCCATCCCTATAGAAATTTGACTTGATAGATTGCCATTCTTCAGGGGTAGATGGCAAACAAACATATCGATGAAAAAGAACCATCTTAGCCCCTATGACTTTGGATAAGTGGCGTGAAAAAACAGATTGACTCATTCCAATAATGACGCTAGAAACTGCCTGAAAGGAGCCTGTTGCAAAAAAATGCAATGCAGCTAATAGTTTCAGAAGTCCCGGAATAGCTTGTGAACGAGCCGTCATCGGCTCCAAATGATCTTCAATCTCTCGATACAGGTGTAATATGGATTCACGATCAAGCCGGAATCTTTGTATGATCTCTCGGTCAGAAAGGCCGTGCAAACCAACCTGTGGAAGGAATACACGGGGGACACGAACTCTCCTTCTTCGAACCATACGATTAGCGACATTTCCAGTATTCTGTCTTCTAGCCCGGATTTGCATCACACGGAGAATAACAAATACAGAATTCTCTCCATAGCTGCTGAAATGAACAATGTAAGTTACAATGCTGATATTACTGCCTTTTATATATGTCTAGACTGGCGTCTAGAGTGACTTTCCTATTGTTTTGTACCTTGCCCGCCACCTAAAAGGTGGCGAGGCAAAAAATAACGAGGTGGGGGCGGAGATTGACGCGAGCGGACAAATAGATTTTTTAGTACATTCGTTTTTGGCGAGTTGGTGGTCAAATGTGTCTAATTACAGTGAAAAATGGAGAGGTAGAGAGGTTTGGCGGATAAGTACGCTCGCAATTTTAAAGATGCGAGTTTTAACATAATTGACGGCTTTGTACATATCAGTTTGCGAGTTTTGACGCGAGATTTGTTGCGGGTAGCCCGCTGACTGCTTAGTACATGGAGCCCTAAGAGTGAATAAAGTGTATCGCTTTGTGGAAAATGTACTTTTCCCCAAATAGCTTACATATTTAGAAGTGACTGTAACATTGTTATGTTTTTGACTCATATTTATAATATTTCACATATCTGTTGTTTTCTTACCAAGCACGTTTGAGCAGATGATATAAAGTTATTTTTTCCTCAGATTAAACTAGTCCAGGTAACTATCAGGGGGGACAGGAATCTCTTTTGCTTGTCTGCTAGATTTTCAATGATTCATTTGCTTCCCTGGCCACAAATAGATGGCAACTGAGATAAACGAGCAAAAAGATCAATTAAGGTTATTCCTAGATTATCAGAGACAAGAACCTTCTTCACAGATAAAATCATTGTTTCTTGGAACATTGCTAATATTTTCTTGAAGAACGAAAGACATCAAAGTCAGTGGCTCGGCTCTATATGCAAACTGCAAAGTCATGCGTGTCTGGATATGACCCAGAAAGTCTGCACAACTGTATAATTCACATAACATTTAGAGTTTTATACATTTTCTATTATTTCTTCACTGTACCATAGGCACAAATCCCAATAAGCAGTATAAACACAAAAGATGTTCATTAAAGGGACAGTCTACTCCACAATTTTTATTGTTTATAAAGATAGATAATCCCTTTATTACCCATTCCCTAGTTTTGCATAACCAACATGGTTATATTAATACACTTTTTACCTCTGTCATTACCTTGTATCTTAAGCCTCTGCAAACTGCCCCCTTATTTCAGTTCTTTAGACAGACATCCATTTTAGCCAATCAGAGCTGGCTCCCTGGAACTCCACGTGCATGAGCACAGTGTTATCTATATGACACAAATGAACTAACACCCTCTAGTGGTAAAAAAACTGTCAAAATGACCTGAGAGAAGAGGCGGCCTTCAAGGGCTTAGAAATAGCATATGATTCTCCTAAGTTTAGCTTTCAACTAAGAATACCAAGAGAATAAAGCAAAATTGGTGATAAAAGTAAATTGGAAAATTGTTTAAAATTACATTCTCTATCTGAATCATGAAAGTTTATTTTGGACTAGACTGCCCCTTTAAGTATCTCACAGACAGGGTGCTTTACTAAAGTCCTGATCACAATCATTTAGAAATCAAATGATTTATCTGCATAGCCTTTCATGGTGTTTTTCTGTTGAAAATCATTTGATACATTTATCTAAAGGATTGTGGTCAACAGCATAAAGGTAATTAGGGATCATTACTGCTGTAAATTTTTATATCTGCAAACAACAATCTTCATTTCAATCTAAGCAACTAATGGGCCAATCACAATCCTTTAGAAAAACGTATCAAATTATTTTCAACAGAAAAAAATGTATGTGACCAACCCTTTATTGTATAAACTATGTTGTGGTCTAATTGTGGGCATCCTGGGGCAATTTCAGGATTTCTCATCTACATTATTGCTCAGGCATTTAGAATTCATAATCGCTCTATGGGTTTGATTTAAAAGTAGGAGGGTGGACGAGGTTCGCTGTGATGAAACTTGTCTGCCCAGCCATGTGTGAGCAGGCAGCCAGTACACTACCCGAATTTAACATTACACACTCCACTGATTGTGCAATATCGCCCCCCTGCTGCGCACGGGCCAATGGTGTGCAAGAGGTTGGCTGTCAATCAGCCCTGGATCGGATGATTTCTATCCTCCACCTTAATTGTCGTAAACAAGTTAAGTAGCAGCGGTCTTTTGACTGCTGCTAGCTAATTAAGTAGTGTTTCAGCTTGCTCTGAGTGAGCCTGAATTACTAGAGTTTCTAAACCTGCTATCTCAGCTTTGCAAAAGGACCCTAATGACTGCAGAGGAGTATAACCAGTTATCATGTCTCACTTTTTTCAATACTTAAAAGTGTGTCCTCAATTTTTTCTTTTACTTTTTTTATGTTTTCTATTTTTTTATTTTATTAAGGGGTTTCTTCTCTTTATTGTGTGTTTCCGTAACATTTTGACGGTGTTTTCTGGGATGCCATTTCCTGTAGGGTGGAGCTTGTTCTATGCACAGAGAAGTGGCAGGTTACAAAATAGATCCTGCATCATTTATTATAACACAAGTGTATTATTCTATTTCTGTAACTTATAAAGATATTGCTGTTTGTGAGAATTAGGGGTGACAAAAGTGTATTAATCTATTCCTGTAACTTATAATGCTATTGCTGTGTATGAGTCTTAGGGGTGACACAAGTGTATTAATCTATTCCTGTAATTTATAATGCTATTGCTGTGTGTGTGTATTAGGGGTGACACAAGTGTATTAATCTATTCCTGTAACTTATAATGCTATTGCTGTGAGTGAGTCTTAGGGGTGACACAAGTGTATTAATCTATTCCTGTAATTTATAATGCTATTGCTGTGTGTGTGTATTAGGGGTGACACAAGTGTATTAATCTATTCCTGTAACTTATAATGCTATTGCTGTGTGTCTGTGAGTATTAGGGGTGACACAAGTGTATTAATCTATTCCTGTAACTTATAATGCTAATGCTGTGTGTGAGTATTAGGGGTGACACAAGTGTATTAATCTATTCCTGTTACTTATAATGTTATTGCTGTGTGTGAGTATTAGGGGTGACACAAGTGTATTAATCTATTCCTGTAACTTATAATGCTATTGCTGTGTGTGAGTATTAGGGGTGACACAAGTGTATTAATCTATTCCTGTAACCTATAATGCTATTGCTGTGTGTGAGTATTAGGGGTGACACAAGTGTATTAATCTATTCCTGTAACCTATAATGCTATTGCTGTGTGTCTGAGAATTAGGGGTGACACAAGTGTATTAATCTATTCCTGTAACTTATAATGCTTATTGCTGTGTGTGAGTATTAGGGGTGACACAAGGTGTATTAATCTATTCCTGTAACCTATAATGCTATTGCTTGTGTGTGTGAGCCCTAGGGTGACACAAGTGTATTAATCTATTCCTGTAACCTATAATTGCTATTGCTGTGTGTGAGTATTAGGGGTGACACAAGTGTATTAATCTATTCCTGTAACTTATAATGCTATTGCTGTGTGTGAGTATTAGGGGTGACACAAGTGTATTAATCTATTCCTGTAACGTATAATGCTATTGCTGTTGTGTGTGTGAGCCCTAGGGATACACAAGTGTATTAATCTATTCCTGTAACTTATAATGTTATTGCTGTGTCTTAGTATTAGGGGTGACACAAGTGTTTTAATCTATTCCTGTAATTTATTATGCTATTGCTGTGTGTGAGTATTAGGGGTGACACAAGTGTATTAATCTATTCCTGTAACTTATAATGCTATTGCTGTGTGTGAGTATTAGGGGTGACACAAGTGTATTAATCTATTCCTGTAACCTATAATGCTATTGCTGTGTGTGTGAGCCCTAGGGGTGACACAAGTGTATTAATCTATTCCTGTAACCTATAATGCTATTGCTGTGTGTGAGTATTAGGGGTGACACAAGTGTATTAATCTATTCCTGTAACTTATAATGCTATTGCTGTGTGTGAGTATTAGGGGTGACACAAGATGTATTAATCTATTCCTGTAACTTATAATGTTATTGCTGTGTGTGTGGTATTAGGGGTGACACAAGTGTATTAATCTATTCCTGTAACTTATAATGCTATTGCTGTGTTTGTGAGTCCTAGTGGTAAAACAGTTTTTCTGAGACAATATATTTGATACCTACAGTATATATTTTACTCTTTAATAAGATGTTTATTGTCATTTTCTTCTGATATTTCTGAAAATAATGAGAGCAGAAGCTGAATATTTGCTTGTCATGTTCACATTCGCATTATCTCCATTTTGTTGACAAATGATAATAGAAACTAACAAGAAACAAGGATCAACCAAGGTGAAGTCGGGAGACGTAGCAACAGTGACTTTGCAGTTGTGTTGTCTACAGATTAAAAACCGGTTAAATTGGCAAAATCATCTTGTTTTTAATAGATTTTACTGTTTCTTTGCTATAGAATAACATAGAAAGCAATGTATAAACATTTTCAAATTGAATTTACAAATTATTTGCTAAAATTCTCTCCCCCATAGAAATCAAATGAAGAATAATATGGAAAAAAAAATAAACTTCTGAGATTACGGAAACTCTATTGCCTTTTCGCATTCCCCATAGAAGTCAATGGAGAAAAAAAAGTTGTATTAGGGGTGACACAAATTGTATTAATCTATTCCTGTAACTTATTATTGCTATTGCTGTGTGTGTGAGCCCTAGGGTGACACAAGTGTATTAATCTATTCCTGTAACTTATAATGCTTATTGCTGTGTGTGAGCCCTAGGGGTGACACAAGTGTATTAATCTATTCCTGTAACTTATAATGCTATTTGCTGTGTGTGTGAGCCCTAGGGGTGACACAAGTGTATTAATCTATTCCTGTAACTTATAATGCTATTGCTGTGTGTGAGTATTAGGGGTGACACAAGTGTATTAATCTATTCCTGTAACTTATAATGCTATTGCTGTGTGTGAGTATTAGGGGTGACACAAGTGTATTAATCTATTCCTGTAATTTATAATGCTATTGCTGTGTGTGAATATCAGGGGTGACACAAGTGTATTAATCTATTCCTGTATCTTATAATGCTATTGCTGTGTGTGTGAGTCCTAGGGGTGACACAAGTGTATTAATCTATTCCTGTAACTTATAATGCTATTGCTGTGTGTGAGTATTAGGGGTGACACAAGTGTATTAATCTATTCCTGTAACTTATAATGCTATTGCTGTGTGTGTGAGCCCTAGGGGTGACACAAGTGTATTAATCTATTCCTGTAACTTATAATGCTATTGCATGTGTGTGTGAGTATTAGGGGTGACACAAGTGTATTAATCTATTCCTGTAACTTATAATGCTATTGGTATGTGTGAGCCCTAGGGGTGACACAAGTGTATTAATCTATTCCTGTAACTTATAATGCTATTGCTGTGTGTGTGAGTCCTAGGGTGACACAAGTGTATTAATCTTTTCCTGTAACTTATAAAGCTATTGGTATGTGTGAGCCCTAGGGGTGACACAAGTGTATTAATCTATTCCTGTAACTTATAATGCTATTTCTTGGTGTGTGTGAGTCCTAGGGGTGACACAAGTGTATTAATCTATTCCTGTTACTTATAATGCTATTTCTGTGTGTGTGAGTCCTGAGGGTGACACAAGTGTATTAATCTATTCCTGTTACTTATAATGCTATTGCTGTGTGTGTGAGCCCTAGGGGTGACACAAGTGTATTAATCTATTCCTGTTACTTATAATGCTATTGCTGTGTGTGTGAGTATTAGGGGTGACACAAGTGTATTAATCTATTCTGTAACTTATAATGCTATTGGTATGTGTGAGCCCTAGGGGTGACACAAGTGTATTAATCTATTCCTGTAACTTATAATGCTATTGCTGTGTGTGTGAGTCCTAGGGGGTGACACAAGTGTATTAATTCTATTCATGTAACTTATAATGCTATTGGTATGTGTGAGCCCTAGGGGTGACACAAGTGTATTAATCTATTCCTGTAACTTATAATGCTATTGCTGTGTGTGAGTATTAGGGGTGACACAAGTGTATTAATCTATTCCTGTAACCTATAATGCTATTGCTGTGTGTGTGAGCCCTAGGGGTGACACAAGTGTATTAATCTATTCCTGTAACTTATAATGCTATTGCTGTGTGTGAGTCTTAGGGGTGACACAAGTGTATTAATCTATTTCTGTAATTTATAATGCTATTGCTGTGTGTGAGCCCTAGGGTGACACAAGTGTATTAATCTATTCCTGTAACTTATAATGCTATTTCTGTGTGTGTGAGTCCTAGGGGTGACACAAGTGTATTAATCTATTCCTGTTACTTATAATGCTATTGCTGTGTGTGAGTATTAGGGGTGACACAAGTGTATTAATCTATTCCTGTAACTTATAATGCTATTCCTGTGTGTGTGAGTATTAGGGGTGACACAAGTGTATTAATCTATTCCTGTAACTTATAATGCTATTGCTTCCTGTGAGTCCTAGGGGTGACACAAGTGTATTAATCTATTCCTGTAACTTATAATGCTATTGCTGTGTGTGAGTATTAGGCGTGACACAAGTGTATTAATCTATTGCTGTAACTTATAATGCTATTGCTGTGTGTGTGAGTATTAGGGGTGACACAAGTGTATTAATCTATTCCTGTAACTTATAATGCTATTGCTGTGTGTATGTGAGTATTAGGGGTGACACAAGAGTATTAATCTATTGCTGTAATTTATAAATGCTATTGCTTTGTGTATGTGAGTATTAGGGGTGACACAAGTGTATCAATCTATTCTTCTAACTTATAATGGCTATTGCTGTGTGTGTGAGTATTAGGTGTGACACAAGTGTATTAATCTATTCCTGTAACTTATAATGCTATTGGTGTGTGTGAGTACTAGGGGTGACACAAGTGTATTAATCTATTCCTGTAATTTATAATGCTATTGCTGTGTGTGTGAGTCTTAGGGGTGACACAATTGTATTAATCTATTCCTGTAACTTATAATGCTATTGGTATGTGTGAGCCCTAGGGGTGACACAAGTGTATTAATCTATTCCTGTAATTTATAATGCTATTGCTGTGTGTGAGTACTAGGGGTGACACAAGTGTATTCATCTATTCCTGTAACTTTTAATGCTATTGCTGTGTGTGAGTATTAGGGGTGACACAAGTGTATATAATCTATTACTGTAATTTATAATGCTATTGCTGTGTGTCTGTGAGTATTAGTGGTGACAAAATTGTATTAATCTATCCTGTAACTTATAATACTATTGCTATGTGTTTGAGTCCTAGGGGTAACACAAGTGTATTAATCTATTCCTGTAACTTGTAATGCTATTGCTTTGTGTATGTGAGTATTAGGGGTGACACAAGTGTATCAATCTATTCCTGTAACTTATATTGCTATTGCTGTATGTGTGAGTATTAGGGGTGACACAAGTGTATTAATCTATTCCTGTAACTTGTAATGCTATTGCTGTGTGTATGTGAGTATTAAGGGTGACACAAGTGTATTAATCTATTCCTGAAACTTATAATGCTATTGCTGTGTGTATGTGAGTATTAGCGGTGACACAAGTATATTAATCTATTCCTGTAACTTATAATGCTATTGCTGTGTGTGAGTATTAGGGGTGACACAAGTGTATTAATCTATTCCTGTAATTTATAATGCTATTGCTGTGTGTGAGTATTAGGGGTGACACAAGTGTATTAATCTATTCCTGTAACCTATAATGCTATTGCAGTGTGTCTGAGAATTAGGGGTGACACAAGTGTATTAATCTATTCCTGTAACTTATAATGCTATTGCTGTGTGTGAGTATTAGGGGTGACACAAGTGTAATAATCTATTCTTGTAACGTATAATGTTATTGCTGTGTGTGTGAGTATTAGGGGTCACACAAGTATATTAATCTATTCCTGTAACTTATAATGCTATTGCTGTGTGTGGAGTATTAGGGGGTGACACCAAGTGTATTAATCTATTCCTGTAACTTATAATGCTATTGCTGTGTGTGAGTATTAGGGGTGACACAAGTGTATTAATCTATTCCTGTAACCTATAATGCTATTGCAGTGTGTCTGAGAATTAGGGGTGACACAAGTGTATTAATCTATTCCTGTAACTTATAATGCTATTGCTGTGTGTGAGTATTAGGGGTGACACAAGTGTAATAATCTATTCTTGTAACGTATAATGCTATTGCTGTGTGTGTGAGCCCTAGGGTGACACAAGTGTATTAATCTATTCCTGTAACTTATAATGCTATTGCTGTGTGTGTGAGTATTAGGGGTGACACAAGTGTATTAATCTATTCCTGTAACTTATAATGCTATTGCTGTGTGTGTGAGTATTAGGGGTGACACAAGTGTATTAATCTATTCCTGTAACTTATAATGCTATTGCTGTGTGTGTGAGTATTAGGGGTGACACAAGTGTATTAATCTATTCCTGTAACTTATAATGCTATTGCTGTGTGTGTGAGCCCTAGGGGTGACACAAGTGTATTAATCTATTCCTGTAACCTATAATGCTATTGCTGTGTGTGAGTATTAGGGGTGACACAAGTGTATTAATCTATTCCTGTAACTTATAATGCTATTGCTGTGTGTGAGTATTAGGGGTGACACAAGTGTATTAATCTATTCCTGTAACTTATAATGTTATTGCTGTGTGTGTGAGTATTAGGGGTGACACAAGTGTATTAATCTATTCCTGTAACTTATAATGCTATTGCTGTGTTTGTGAGTCCTAGTGGTAAAACAGTTTTTCTGAGACAATATATTTGATACCTACAGTATATATTTTACTCTTTATAAGATGTTTATTGTCATTTTCTTCTGATATTTCTGAAAATAATGAGAGCAGAAGCTGAATAATTGCTTGTCATGTTCACATTCGCATTATCTCCATTTTGTTGAAAAATGATAATAGAAACTGACAAGAAACAAGGATCAACCAAGGTGAAGTCGGGAGACGTAGCAACAGTGACTTTGCAGTTGTGTTGTCTACAGATTAAAACCGTTAAATTGGCAAAATCATCTTGTTTTTAATAGATTTTACTGTTTCTTTGCTATAGAATAACATAGAAAGCAATGTATAAACATTTTCAAATTGAATTTACAAATTATTTGCTAAAATTCTCTCCCCCATAGAAATCAAATGAAGAATAAAATGGAAAAAAAAATAACTTCTGAGATTACGGAAACTCTATTGCCTTTTCGCATTCCCCATAGAAGTCAATGGAGAAAAAAAAAGTTGTATTAGGGGTGACACAATTGTATTAATCTATTCCTGTAACTTATAATGCTATTGCTGTGTGTGTGAGCCCTAGGGGTGACACAAGTGTATTAATCTATTCCTGTAACTTATAATGCTATTGCTGTGTGTGAGCCCTAGGGGTGACACAAGTGTATTAATCTATTCCTGTAACTTATAATGCTATTGCTGTGTGTGTGAGCCCTAGGGGTGACACAAGTGTATTAATCTATTCCTGTAACTTATAATGCTATTGCTGTGTGTGAGTATTAGGGGTGACACAAGTGTATTAATCTATTCCTGTAACTTATAATGCTATTGCTGTGTGTGAGTATTAGGGGTGACACAAGTGTATTAATCTATTCCTGTAATTTATAATGCTATTGCTGTGTGTGAATATCAGGGGTGACACAAGTGTATTAATCTATTCCTGTAACTTATAATGCTATTGCTGTGTGTGTAAGTCCTAGGGGTGACACAAGTGTATTAATCTATTCCTGTAACTTATAATGCTATTGCTGTGTGTGAGTATTAGGGGTGACACAAGTGTATTAATCTATTCCTGTAACTTATAATGCTATTGCTGTGTGTGTGAGCCCTAGGGGTGACACAAGTGTATTAATCTATTCCTGTAACTTATAATGCTATTGCTGTGTGTGTGAGTATTAGGGGTGACACAAGTGTATTAATCTATTCCTGTAACTTATAATGCTATTGGTATGTGTGAGCCCTAGGGGTGACACAAGTGTATTAATCTATTCCTGTAACTTATAATGCTATTGCTGTGTGTGTGAGTCCTAGGGGTGACACAAGTGTATTAATCTATTCCTGTAACTTATAATGCTATTGGTATGTGTGAGCCCTAGGGGTGACACAAGTGTATTAATCTATTCCTGTAACTTATAATGCTATTTCTGTGTGTGTGAGTCCTAGGGGTGACACAAGTGTATTAATCTATTCCTGTTACTTATAATGCTATTTCTGTGTGTGTGTGTCCTAGGGGTGACACAAGTGTATTAATCTATTCCTGTTACTTATAATGCTATTGCTGTGTGTGTGAGCCCTAGGGGTGACACAAGTGTATTAATCTATTCCTGTTACTTATAATGCTATTGCTGTGTGTGTGAGTATTAGGGGTGACACAAGTGTATTAATCTATTCCTGTAACTTATAATGCTATTGGTATGTGTGAGCCCTAGGGGTGACACAAGTGTATTAATCTATTCCTGTAACTTATAATGCTATTGCTGTGTGTGTGAGTCCTAGGGGTGACACAAGTGTATTAATCTATTCATGTAACTTATAATGCTATTGGTATGTGTGAGCCCTAGGGGTGACACAAGTGTATTAATCTATTCCTGTAACTTATAATGCTATTGCTGTGTGTGAGTATTAGGGGTGACACAAGTGTATTAATCTATTCCTGTAACCTATAATGCTATTGCTGTGTGTGTGAGCCCTAGGGGTGACACAAGTGTATTAATCTATTCCTGTAACTTATAATGCTATTGCTGTGTGTGAGTCTTAGGGGTGACACAAGTGTATTAATCTATTTCTGTAATTTATAATGCTATTGCTGTGTGTGTGAGCCCTAGGGGTGACACAAGTGTATTAATCTATTCCTGTAACTTATAATGCTATTTCTGTGTGTGTGAGTCCTAGGGGTGACACAAGTGTATTAATCTATTCCTGTTACTTATAATGCTATTGCTGTGTGTGAGTATTAGGGGTGACACAAGTGTATTAATCTATTCCTGTAACTTATAATGCTATTCCTGTGTGTGTGAGTATTAGGGGTGACACAAGTGTATTAATCTATTCCTGTAACTTATAATGCTATTGCTTCCTGTGAGTCCTAGGGGTGACACAAGTGTATTAATCTATTCCTGTAACTTATAATGCTATTGCTGTGTGTGAGTATTAGGCGTGACACAAGTGTATTAATCTATTACTGTAACTTATAATGCTATTGCTGTGTGTGTGAGTATTAGGGGTGACACAAGTGTATTAATCTATTCCTGTAACTTATAATGCTATTGCTGTGTGTATGTGAGTATTAGGGGTGACACAAGAGTATTAATCTATTGCTGTAATTTATAATGCTATTGCTTTGTGTATGTGAGTATTAGGGGTGACACAAGTGTATCAATCTATTCTTCTAACTTATAATGCTATTGCTGTGTGTGTGAGTATTAGGGGTGACACAAGTGTATTAATCTATTCCTGTAACTTATAATGCTATTGGTATGTGTGAGCCCTAGGGGTGACACAAGTGTATTAATCTATTCCTGTAATTTATAATGCTATTGCTGTGTGTGTGAGTCTTAGGGGTGACACAATTGTATTAATCTATTCCTGTAACTTATAATGCTATTGGTATGTGTGAGCCCTAGGGGTGACACAAGTGTATTAATCTATTCCTGTAATTTATAATGCTATTGCTGTGTGTGAGTACTAGGGGTGACACAAGTGTATTCATCTATTCCTGTAACTTTTAATGCTATTGCTGTGTGTGAGTATTAGGGGTGACACAAGTGTATTAATCTATTACTGTAATTTATAATGCTATTGCTGTGTGTCTGTGAGTATTAGGGGTGACAAAATTGTATTAATCTATTCCTGTAACTTATAATACTATTGCTATGTGTTTGAGTCCTAGGGGTAACACAAGTGTATTAATCTATTCCTGTAACTTGTAATGCTATTGCTTTGTGTATGTGAGTATTAGGGGTGACACAAGTGTATCAATCTATTCCTGTAACTTATATTGCTATTGCTGTATGTGTGAGTATTAGGGGTGACACAAGTGTATTAATCTATTCCTGTAACTTGTAATGCTATTGCTGTGTGTATGTGAGTATTAAGGGTGACACAAGTGTATTAATCTATTCCTGTAACTTATAATGCTATTGCTGTGTGTATGTGAGTATTAGCGGTGACACAAGTATATTAATCTATTCCTGTAACTTATAATGCTATTGCTGTGTGTGAGTATTAGGGGTGACACAAGTGTATTAATCTATTCCTGTAATTTATAATGCTATTGCAGTGTGTCTGAGAATTAGGGGTGACACAAGTGTATTAATCTATTCCTGTAACTTATAATGCTATTGCTGTGTGTGAGTATTAGGGGTGACACAAGTGTAATAATCTATTCTTGTAACGTATAATGTTATTGCTGTGTGTGTGAGTATTAGGGGTCACACAAGTATATTAATCTATTCCTGTAACTTATAATGCTATTGCTGTGTGTGAGTATTAGGGGTGACACAAGTGTATTAATCTATTCCTGTAACTTATAATGCTATTGCTGTGTGTGAGTATTAGGGGTGACACAAGTGTATTAATCTATTCCTGTAACCTATAATGCTATTGCAGTGTGTCTGAGAATTAGGGGTGACACAAGTGTATTAATCTATTCCTGTAACTTATAATGCTATTGCTGTGTGTGAGTATTAGGGGTGACACAAGTGTAATAATCTATTCTTGTAACGTATAATGCTATTGCTGTGTGTGTGAGCCCTAGGGTGACACAAGTGTATTAATCTATTCCTGTAACTTATAATGCTATTGCTGTGTGTGTGAGTATTAGGGGTGACACAAGTGTATTAATCTATTCCTGTAACTTATAATGCTATTGCTGTGTTTGTGAGTCCTAGTGGTAAAACAGTTTTTCTGAGACAATATATTTGATACCTACAGTATATATTTTACTCTTTATAAGATGTTTATTGTCATTTTCTTCTGATATTTCTGAAAATAATGAGAGCAGAAGCTGAATAATTGCTTGTCATGTTCACATTCGCATTATCTCCATTTTGTTGAAAAATGATAATAGAAACTGACAAGAAACAAGGATCAACCAAGGTGAAGTCGGGAGACGTAGCAACAGTGACTTTGCAGTTGTGTTGTCTACAGATTAAAACCGTTAAATTGGCAAAATCATCTTGTTTTTAATAGATTTTACTGTTTCTTTGCTATAGAATAACATAGAAAGCAATGTATAAACATTTTCAAATTGAATTTACAAATTATTTGCTAAAATTCTCTCCCCCATAGAAATCAAATGAAGAATAAAATGGAAAAAAAAAATAACTTCTGAGATTACGGAAACTCTATTGCCTTTTCGCATTCCCCATAGAAGTCAATGGAGAAAAAAAAAAGTTGTATTAGGGGTGACACAATTGTATTAATCTATTCCTGTAACTTATAATGCTATTGCTGTGTGTGAGCCCTAGGGGTGACACAAGTGTATTAATCTATTCCTGTAACTTATAATGCTATTGCTGTGTGTGTGAGTCCTAGGGGTGACACAAGTGTATTGATCTATTCCTGTAACTTATAATGCTATTGCTGTGTGTGTGAGCCCTAGGGGTGACACAAGTGTATTAATCTATTCCTGTAACTTATAATGCTATTGCTGTGTGTGTGAGTCTTAGGGGTGACACAAGTGTATTAATCTATTCCTGTAACTTATAATGCTATTGCTGTGTGTGTGAGTCCTAGGGGTGACACAAGTGTATTGATCTATTCCTGTAACTTATAATGCTATTCCTGTGTGTGTGAGTATTAGGGGTGACACAAGTGTATTAATCTATTCCTGTAACTTATAATGCTATTGCTTCGTGTGAGTCCTAGGGGTGACACAAGTGTATTAATCTATTCCTGTAACTTATAATGCTATTGCAGTGTGTGAGTATTAGGGGTGACACAAGTGTATTAATCTATTCCTGTAATTTATAATGCTATTGCTGTGTGTGTGAGTATTAGGTGTGACACAAGTGTGTTAATCTATTCCTGTAACTGATAATGCTATTGCTGTGTGTGAGTCCTAGGGGTGACACAAGTGTATTCATCTATTCCTGTAACTTTTAATGCTATTGCTGTGTGTGAGTATTAGGCGTGACACAAGTGTATTAATCTATTACTGTAACTTATAATGCTATTGCTGTGTGTGTGAGTATTAGGGGTGACACAAGTGTATTAATCTATTCCTGTAACTTATAATGCTATTGCTGTGTGTATGTGAGTATTAGGGGTGACACAAGAGTATTAATCTATTGCTGTAATTTATAATGCTATTGCTGTGTGTATGTGAGTATTAGGGGTGACACAAGTGTATCAATCTATTCTTCTAACTTATAATGCTATTGCTGTGTGTGTGAGTATTAGGGGTGACACAAGTGTATTAATCTATTCCTGTAACTTATAATGCTATTGCTGTGTGTGTGAGTCCTAGGGGTGACACAAGTGTATTCATCTATTCCTGTAACTTATAATGCTATTCCTGTGTGTGTGAGTATTAGGGGTGACACAAGTGTATTAATCTATTCCTGTAACTTATAATGCTATTGCTTCGTGTGAGTCCTAGGGGTGACACAAGTGTATTAATCTATTCCTGTAACTTATAATGCTATTGCTGTGTGTGTGAGTATTAGGTGTGACACAAGTGTATTAATCTATTCCTGTAACTTATAATGCTATTCCTGTGTGTGTGAGTATTAGGGGTGACATAAGTGTATTAATCTATTCCTGTAATTTATAATGCTATTGCTTCGTGTGAGTCCTAGGGGTGACACAAGTGTATTAATCTATTCCTGTAACTGATAATGCTATTGCTGTGTGTGAGTCCTAGGGGTGACACAAGTGTATTCATCTATTCCTGTAACTTTTAATGCTATTGCTGTGTGTGAGTATTAGGCGTGACACAAGTGTATTAATCTATTCCTGTAACTTATAATGCTATTGCTGTGTGTATGTGAGTATTAGGGGTGACACAAGAGTATTAATCTATTGCTGTAATTTATAATGCTATTGCTGTGTGTATGTGAGTATTAGGGGTGACACAAGTGTATCAATCTATTCTTCTAACTTATAATGCT
Organism: Bombina bombina; assembly: GCF_027579735.1. Lineage (NCBI taxonomy): Eukaryota > Metazoa > Chordata > Amphibia > Anura > Bombinatoridae > Bombina > Bombina bombina. The sequence goes on along the minus strand of NC_069507.1, from coordinate 263,036,806 downwards.
ATTGCTGTGTGTGTGAGTATTAGGGGTGACACAAGTGTATTAATCTATTCCTGTAACTTATAATGCTATTGCTGTTTGTATGTGAGTATTAGGGGTGACACAAGAGTATTAATCTATTGCTGTAATTTATAATGCTATTGCTGTGTGTATGTGAGTATTAGGGGTGACACAAGTGTATCAATCTATTCCTGTAACTTATAATGCTATTGCTGTGTGTGTGAGTATTAGGGGCGACACAAGTGTATTTATCTTTCCTGTAACTTATAATGCTATTGCTGTGTGTATGTGAGTATTAGGGGTGACACAAGTATATTAATCTATTCCTGTAATTTATAATGCTATCGCTGTGTGTGAGTATTAGGGGTGACACAAGTGTATTAATCTATTCCTGTAACTTATAATGCTATTGCTGTGTGTGAGTATTAGGGGTGACACAAGTGTATTAATCTATTCCTGTAACTTATAATGCTATTGCTGTGTGTGAGTATTAGGGGTGACACAAGTGTATTAATCTATTCCTGTAACCTATAATGCTATTGCAGTGTGTCTGAGAATTAGGGGTGACACAAGTGTATTAATCTATTCCTGTAACTTATAATGCTATTGCTGTGTGTGAGTATTAGGGGTGACACAAGTGTAATAATCTATTCTTGTAACGTATAATGTTATTGCTGTGTGTGTGAGTATTAGGGGTCACACAAGTATATTAATCTATTCCTGTAACTTATAATGCTATTGCTGTGTGTGAGTATTAGGGGTGACACAAGTGTATTAATCTATTCCTGTAACTTATAATGCTATTGCTGTGTGTGAGTATTAGGGGTGACACAAGTGTATTAATCTATTCCTGTAACCTATAATGCTATTGCAGTGTGTCTGAGAATTAGGGGTGACACAAGTGTATTAATCTATTCCTGTAACTTATAATGCTATTGCTGTGTGTGAGTATTAGGGGTGACACAAGTGTAATAATCTATTCTTGTAACGTATAATGCTATTGCTGTGTGTGTGAGCCCTAGGGTGACACAAGTGTATTAATCTATTCCTGTAACTTATAATGCTATTGCTGTGTGTGTGAGTATTAGGGGTGACACAAGTGTATTAATCTATTCCTGTAACTTATAATGCTATTGCTGTGTTTGTGAGTCCTAGTGGTAAAACAGTTTTTCTGAGACAATATATTTGATACCTACAGTATATATTTTACTCTTTATAAGATGTTTATTGTCATTTTCTTCTGATATTTCTGAAAATAATGAGAGCAGAAGCTGAATAATTGCTTGTCATGTTCACATTCGCATTATCTCCATTTTGTTGAAAAATGATAATAGAAACTGACAAGAAACAAGGATCAACCAAGGTGAAGTCGGGAGACGTAGCAACAGTGACTTTGCAGTTGTGTTGTCTACAGATTAAACCCGTTAAATTGGCAAAATCATCTTGTTTTTAATAGATTTTACTGTTTCTTTGCTATAGAATAACATAGAAAGCAATGTATAAACATTTTCAAATTGAATTTACAAATTATTTGCTAAAATTCTCTCCCCCATAGAGATCAAATGAAGAATAAAATGGAAAAAAAAAATAACTTCTGAGATTACAGAAACTCTATTGCCTTTTCGCATTCCCCATAGAAGTCAATGGAGAAAAAAAAAAAGTTGTCATAGGGGTGACACAATTGTATTAATCTATTCCTGTAACTGATAATGCTATTGCCGTGTGTATGTGAGTATTAGGGGTGACACAAGTGTATTGATCTATTCCTGTAACTTATAATGCTATTGCTGTGTGTGTGAGTCCTAGGGGTGACACAAGTGTATTAATCTATTCCTGTAACTTATAATGCTATTGCTGTGTGTGTGAGTCCTAGGGGTGACACAAGTGTATTAATCTATTCCTGTAACTTATAATGCTATTGCTGTGTGTGTGAGCCCTAGGGGTGACACAAGTGTATTAATCTATTCCTGTAACTTATAATGCTATTGCTGTGTGTGTGAGTCTTAGGGGTGACACAAGTGTATTAATCTATTCCTGTAATTTATAATGCTATTGGTATGTGTGAGCCCTAGGGGTGACACAAGTGTATTAATCTATTCCTGTAATTTATAATGCTATTGCTGTGTGTGAGTACTAGGGGTGACACAAGTGTATTCATCTATTCCTGTAACTTTTAATGCTATTGCTGTGTGTGAGTATTAGGGGTGACACAAGTGTATTAATCTATTACTGTAATTTATAATGCTATTGCTGTGTGTCTGTGAGTATTAGGGGTGACTAAATTGTATTAATCTATTCCTGTAACTTATAATACTATTGCTATGTGTTTGAGTCCTAGGGGTAACACAAGTGTATTAATCTATTCCTGTAACTTGTAATGCTATTGCTTTGTGTATGTGAGTATTAGGGGTGACACAAGTGTATCAATCTATTCCTGTAACTTATAATGCTATTGCTGTATGTGTGAGTATTAGGGGTGACACAAGTGTATTAATCTATTCCTGTAACTTGTAATGCTATTGCTGTGTGTATGTGAGTATTAAGGGTGACACAAGTGTATTAATCTATTCCTGTAACTTATAATGCTATTGCTGTGTGTATGTGAGTATTAGGGGTGACACAAGTGTATTAATCTATTCCTTTAACTTATAATGCTATTGCTGTGTGTGAGTATTAGGGGTGACACAAGTATATTAATCTATTCCTGTAACTTATAATGCTATTGCTGTGTGTGAGTATTAGGGGTGACACAAGTGTATTATTCTATTCCTGTAACTTATAATGCTATTGCTGTGTGTGAGTATCAGGGGTGACACAAGTGTATTAATCTATTCCTGTAACTTATAATGCTATTGCTGTGTGTGAGTATTAGGGGTGACACAAGTGTATTAATCTATTCCTGTAACTTATAATGCTATTGCTGTGTGTGTGAGTATTAGGGGTGACACAAGGGTATTAATCTATTCCTGTAATTTATAATGCTATTGCTGTGTGTATGTGAGTATTAGGGGTGACACAAGTAAATTAATCTATTACTGTAACTTATAATGCTATTGCTGTGTGTTTGTGAGTATTAGGGGTGACACAAGTGTATTAATCTATTCCTGTAACTTATAATGCTATTGCTGTGTGTGAGTATTAGGGGTAACACACGTATATTAATCTATTCCTGTAAATTATAATGCTATTGCTGTGTATGTGTATTAGGGGTGACACAAGTGTATTAATCTATTCCTGCAACTTATAATGCTATTGCTGTGTGTGAATATCAGGGGTGACACAAGTGTATTAATCTATTCCTGTTACTTATAATGTTATTGCTGTGTGTGAGTATTAGGGGTGACACAAGTGTATTAATCTATTCCTGTAACTTATAATGCTATTGCTGTGTGTGAGTATTAGGGGTGACACAAGTGTATTAATCTATTCCTGTAACTTATAATGCTATTGCTGTGTGTCTGAGAATTAGGGGTGACACAAGTGTATTAATCTATTCCTGTAACTTATAATGCTATTGCTGTGTGTGAGTATTAGGGGTGACACAAGTGTATTAATCTATTCCTGTAACTAATAATGCTATTGCTGTGTGTGTGAGTATTAGGGGTGACACAAGTGTATTAATCTATTCCTGTAACTTATAATGCTATTGCTGTGTGTGAGTATTAGGGGTGACACAAGTGTATTAATCTATTCCTGTAACTTATAATGCTATTGCCGTGTGTATATGAGTATTATGGGTGACACAAGTGTATTAATCTATTCCTGTAACTTATAATGCTATTGCTGTGTGTGTGAGTCCTAGTGGTAAAACAGTTTTTCTGAGACAATATATTTGGTACCTACAGTATATATTAAATTGGCAAAATCATCTTGTTTTTAATAGATTTTACTGTTTCTTTGCTATAGAATAACATAGAAAGCAATGTATAAACATTTTCAAATTGAATTTACAAATTATTTGCTAAAATTCTTTCCCCCATAGAGATCAAATGAAGAATAAAATGGAAAAAAAAAATAACTTCTGAGATTACGGAAACTCTATTGCCTTTTCGCATTCTTCATAGAAGTAAAAGGAGAGAAAAAAGTTTTATTAGGGTGACACAATTGTATTAATCTATTCCTGTAACTTATAATGCTATTGCTGTGTGTGTGAGCCCTAGGGGTGACACAAGAGTATTAATCTATTCCTGTAACTTATAATGTTATTGCTGTGTGTAAGTATTAGGGGTGACACAAGTATATTAATCTATTCCTGTAACTTATAATGCTATTGCTGTGTGTGAGTATTAGGGGTGACACAAGTGTATTAATCTATTCCTGTAATTTATAATGCTATTGCTGTGTGCGAGTATTAGGGGTGACACAAGTGTATTAATCTATTCCTGTAACTTATAATGCTATTGCTGTGTGTGAGTATTAGGGGTGACACAAGTGTATTAATCTATTCCTGTAATTTATAATGCTATTGCTTTGTGTTAGTATTAGGGGTGACACAAGTGTATTAATCTATTCCTGTAACTTATAATGCTATTGCTGTGTGTGAGTATTAGGGGTGACACAAGTGTATTAATCTATTCCTGTAACGTATAATGCTATTGCTGTGTGTATGTGAGTATTAGGGGTGACACAAGTGTATTAATCTATTCCTGTAATTTATAATGCTATTGCTGTGTGTGTGAGTATTAGGGGTGACACAAGGGTATTAATCTATTCCTGTAATTTATAATGCTATTGCTGTGTGTATGTGAGTATTAGGGGTGACACAAGTGTATTAATCTATTCCTGTAACTTATAATAATATTGCTTTGTGTGGGTATTAGGGGTGACACAAGTGTATTAATCTATTCCTGTAACTTATAATGATATTGCTTTGTGTGAGTATTAGGGGTGACACAAGTGTATTAATCTATTCCTGTAACTTATAATGATATTGCTTTGTCTGAGTAATAGGTGTGACACAAGTGTATTAATCTATTCCTGTAACTAATAATGCTATTGCTGTGTGTGTGAGTATTAGGGGTGACAGAAGTGTATTAATCTATTCCTGTAACTTATAATGCTATTGCTGTGTGTGTGAGTCTTAGGGGTGACACAAGTGTATTAATCTATTCCTGTAACTTATAATGCTATTGCTGCATGTGAGTCCTAGGGGTGACACAAGTGTTTTAATCTATTCCTGTAACTTATAATGCTATTGCTGTGTGTGTGAGTATTAGGGGTGACACAAGTGTGTTAATCTATTCCTGTAACTAATAATGCTATTGCTGTGTGTGAGTCCTAGGGGTGACACAAGTGTATTCATCTATTCCTTTAACTTTTAATGCTATTGCTGTGTGTGAGTATTAGGGATGACACAAGTGTATTAATCTATTACTGTAACTTATAATGCTATTGCTGTGTGTCTGTGAGTATTAGGGGTGACAAAAGTGTATTAATCTATTCCTGTAACTTATAATACTATTGCTATGTGTTTGAGTCCTAGGAGTGACACAAGTGTATTAATCTATTCCTGTAACTTATAATGCTATTGCTTTGTGTATGTGAGTATTAGGGGTAACAAAAGTGTATCAATCTATTCCTGTAACTTATAATGCTATTGCTGTGTGTGTGAGTATTAGGGTTGACACAAGTGTATTAATCTATTCCTGTAACTTATAATGCTATTGCTGTGTGTATGTGAGTATTAGGGGTGACACAAGTGTATTAATCTATTCCTGTAAATTATAATGCTATTGCTGTGTGTATGTGAGTATTAGGGGTGACACAAGTGTATTAATCTATTCCTGTAACTTATAATGCTATTGCTGTGTGTGGGTATTAAGGGTGGCACAAGTATATTAATCTATTCCTGTAACTTATAATGCTATTGCTGTGTGTGAGTATTAGGGGTGACACAAGTGTATTAATCTATTCCTGTAACTTATAATGCTATTGCTGTGTGTGAGTATCAGGGGTGACACAAGTGTATTAATCTATTCCTGTAACTTATAATGCTATTGCTGTGTGTGAATATCAGGGGTGACACAAGTGTATTAATCTATTTCTGTAACTTATAATGCTATTGCTGTGTGTGTGAGTCTTAGGGGTGACACAAGTGTATTAATTAGTGATGTTGCGAACATAAAAATTTGGGTTCGCGAACAGCGAACGCGAACTTCCACAACTGTTCACGAACCGGGCGAACCGCCATAGACTTCAATAGGCAGGCGAATTTTAAAACCCACAGGGACTCTTTCTGGCCACAATAGTGATGGAAAAGTTGTTTCAAGGGGACTAACACCTGGACTGTGGCATGCCGGAGGGGGATCCATGGCAAAACTCCCATGGAAAATTACATAGTTGATGCAGAGTCTGGTTTTAATCCATAAAGGGCATAAATCACCTAACATTCCTTAGTTGTTTGGAATAATGTGCTTTAAAACATCAGGTATGATGTTGTATCGATCAGGTAGTGTAAGGGTTACGCCCGCTTCACAGTGACAGACCAAATTCCCCGTTTAACGCACCGCAAACAACCGCAAACAGTCCATTTGCACAACCGCAAACTCCCCATTTGCACAAGGTTGGATACCAAGCTAGCCATGTCCCGTTCCTTGTCCTTACTGATGTCATTGAAGGTCTCTTCCTCCACCCAGCCACGTACAACACCAAGGGTCCCCAAAAGGTGACAACAAGCCCCCTGGGACGCCTGCTGTGTTTGGTCTTCCACCTCCTCAAAGCCACCTTCCTCCTCTGACTCCTCTTCTTCAGACTCCTCTCTCTGCGTTGCCTCTCTCTGCATTATTATAAGGTATTATAAGGTGTGTTAAGTAGTACTATTCCTATCAGTTTAATCCCTGTTACGTCCCCTATCAGGGCACGTGTATATGGCATCGATTTCAGGAACCGGGAGATGGAAAAAGATGCTTGGTCACTCCTCCTACATCAAATTTGGGGCACTGCGTGTGCAATCTAATGTGCCACCAGATAGGAGTGGTGTGTTAATAGTACTATTCTTATCAGTTTAATCCCTGTTATGTCCCCTATCAGGGGACGTGTATATGGCATCGATTTTAGGAACCGGGAGATGGAAAAAGATGCTTGGTCGGTCCTCCTACTTCAAATTTGGGGCACTGCGCGTGCAATCTAATGTGCCACCAGATAGGAGTGGTGTGTTAAGTAGTTCTATTCTAATCAGTTTAATCCCTGTTACGTCCCCTATCAGGGGACGTGTATATGGCATCGATTTTAGGAACCGGGAGATGGAAGATGCTTGGTCGGACCTCCTACTTCAAATTTGGGGCACTGCGCGTGCAATCTAATGTGCCACCAGATAGGAGTGGTGTGTTAAGTAGTACTATTCCTATCAGTTTAATCCCTGTTATGTGCCTTTTATTTGGTTTGGTTTTTGAAGCCACAGTGCAGCACCAGAGGCCAGAAAAAGTAGGCATGTACACATGCCTGAAAAATTAGGTATTGTTGCAGCCGCTGCTGTAGCAGCGGCCAGAAAAAATGATGTTTGTTTCCCAGGCAGAAAGTTCCCTAAAACATTGCGGCTTGAACCCTAGTTGGTGGCGGATAAGTCACGCAAGTCATCCGGCATTCAGAGATAAAATACAGCAGCATGTGGACCATTTTTAGCCCAAGGCAGCTCATCTCATCAGGCCTTTTTTAGTCGAATGTATCGCCCACTGTCAGTCCCTTCGGGATCCATCCCTCATTCATCTTAATAAAGGTGAGGTAATCTAGACTTTTTTGACCTAGGCGACTTCTCTTCTCAGTGACAATACCTCCTGCTGCACTGAAGGTCCTTTCTGACAGGACACTTGAAGCGGGGCAGGCCAGAAGTTCTATTGCAAATTGGGATAGCTCAGGCCACAGGTCAAGCCTGCACACCCAGTAGTCAAGGGGTTCATCGCTCCTCAGAGTGTCGATATCTGCAGTTAAGGCGAGGTAGTCTGCTACCTGTCGGTCGAGTCGTTCTCTGAGGGTGGACCCCGAAGGGCTGTGGCGATGCGTAGGACTTAAAAAGCTCTGCATGTCCTCCATCAACAACACATCTGTAAAGCGTCCTGTCCTTGCCGGCGTGGTCGTGTTAGGAGGAGGATTACTTTCACCTCTTCCCCTGTTAGATTCCCGTTGTGCTGTAACTTCACCCTTATACGCTGTGTAAAGCATACTTTTTAATTTTTTTTGGAACTGCTACATCCTTTCTGACTTGCGGTAATTCGGTAACATTTCAGGCACTTTATGCTTATACCGGGGGTCTAGTAGCGTGGACACCCAGTACAGGTCGTTCTCCTTCAGCCTTTTTATACGAGGGTCCCTCAACAGGCACGACAGCATGAAAGACCCCATTTGCACAAGGTTGGATGCCGAGCTACTCATGTCCCGTTCCTCGTACTCAGTGATCTCACTGAAGGTATGTTCTTCCCCCCAGCCACGTACAACACCACGGGTACCAGATAGGTGACAACAAGCACCCTGGGATTCCTGTTGTGGTTGGTCTTCCTCTTCCTCCTCAAAGCAACATTCCTTCTCTGACTCCTCTTCTTCACAATCCTCTTCCAGCGTTGCCGCAGGTCCAGCAAGCGATGCTGATAAGGCTGTTTCTGGTGGTGATAATGACCACAACTCTTCCTCTTCATGCTCATCTACAGCCTGATCCAGCACTCTTCGCAGGGCACGCTCCAGGAAGAAAACAAATGGTATGATGTCGCAGATGGTGCCTTCGGTGCGACTGACTAGGTTTGTCACCTCCTCAAAAGGACGCATGAGCCTACAGGCATTGCGCATGAGCGTCCAGTAACGTGGCAAAAAAAATTCCCAGCTCCGCAGAGGCTGTCCTAGCACCCCGGTCATACAAATAGTCGTTAACTGCTGTTGGAGCAGGCGGTCGAACATTAGGAGTATTGAATTCCAACGTGTCGGGCTGTCGCAAATCAAGCGCCACACTGGCATGTTGTTTCGCCGCTGGATATCTGAAAAGTGCGCCATGGCCGTGTAGGAACGCCTGAAATGGCCACACACCTTCCTGGCCTGCTTCAGGACATCCTGTAAGCCTGGATACTTATGCACAAAGCATTGTACGATCAGATTACACACATGTGCCATGCACAGCACATGTGTCAACTTGCCCAAATTCAATGCCGCCACCAAATTTCTTCCGTTGTCACAAACCACTTTGCTGATCTCCAGTTGGTGTGGAGTCAGCCACTGATCCACCTGTGCGTTCAGGGCGGACAGGAGTGCTGGTCCGGTGTGACTCTCTGCTTTCAGGCAAGTCAACCCCAAGATGGCGTGACACTGCCGTATCCGGGATGTGGAATAGTACTTGGGGAGCTGGGGGGTGCCGTTGATGTGGAGCAAGACGCAGCAGCAGAAGAGGACTCAGCCGAGGAGGTTATGGAAGAGGATGGAGTAGGAGGAGTAGAGGAGGTGGCAGCAGGCCTGCCTGCAAGTCGTGGCGGTTTCACCAACTCCTCTGCAGAGCCACGCATTCCATGCTTGGCAGCCGTCAGCAGGTTTACCCAATGCGCAGTGTAGGTGATATACCTGCCCTGACCATGCTTTGCAGACCAGGTATCAGTGGTCAGATGGACCCTTGCCCCAACACTGTGTGCCAGACATGCCATTACTTCCTTTTGCACAATCGAGTACAGGTTGGGGATTGCCTTTTGTGCAAAGAAATTTCGGCCGGGTACCTTCCACTGCGTGTCCCAATAGCTACAAATTTTTTGAACGCCTCAGACTCCACCAGCTTGTATGGTAAAAGCTGGCGGGCTAAGAGTTCAGACAAGCCAGCTGTCAGATGCCGGGAAAGGGGGTGACTTTGTGACATTGGCTTCTTACGCTCAAACATGTCCTTGACAGACACCTGACTGTGGGCAGATGAGCAGGAACTGCTCAAGGCGAGACACGGAGTGGCGGATGGTTGAGAGGGGGCAAGGAGGACAGCAGTGGTTGACGTGGCTGAAGATGCTGGACCAGGAGAAGGATGGCGGCTTTGAGTTTGTGTGCTGCTTGTACTCATGTGTTGATCCCATAGGCGTTTGTGATGTGCGATCATGTGCCTTCGCAAAGCAATTGTACCTAGGTGGGTGTTGGACTTCCCATGACTCAGTTTCTTTTGGCACAGGTTGCAAATGGCATCGCTGTTGTCAGAGGCAGACACACAAAACAAATGCCACACTGCTGAGCTCTGCAATGACGGCATTCTGGTGGTGGCAACAGCATGCGTTGATTGGCGTGCTGTCTGGCTGACCCCGGGTGCCAATGCATGCTGTCTGACTGTGCCACTAGCTCCTTGCGATGACCTCCCCCTGCTTCCAACTCGTCTCCTACTCCTCTCTGTATCCCCATCTGAACTTTCCCCCTCTTCTTCTTCTCTTCTAGCTGGCACCCACGTGACATCCACGGATGCATCGTCATCATCAACCGCTTCACTTGTATCTGACAACTCAGCAAAGGAAGCAGCAGCGGGTACAACATCATCGTCATCACACCGTACGTCCATGTGTGTAATGCTGCCTGACTGAGACATATCCCTGTTATCTACATCCTCTGGCAATAATGGTTGCGCATCACTATCACTCATTTCTTCCAACTGATGTGTAAATAACTCCTCTGACAGATCAAGTGAAGCGGCTGTGGTGCTAGTGTTGGTGGTGGCGGCAGGCGGGCGAGTGGTAACTTGAGAGGTGCCCGAAGCTAAGCTGGAGGAGGATGGTGCGTCAAGGTTCCGAGCGGAAGCTGTAGAAGATTGGGTGTCTTGTGTTAGCCAGTCAACTATGTCCTCAGAACTGTTTGAGTTCGGGGTACGTGGCCTCTGAACACTGGGCATTATTCTAGGGCCAAAGGGAATCACAGCACCACGAACACGACGGCCCCTGCGGGGTGGCCTGCCTCTGCCTGTCATTTTTTTTTCGATTAGTGGTACTATGCGTTCAAGCTACTGTGACAACAGATATGAGTGGCACTGTGCACTGGCAGAAGTTGGCAGAGTAGACGCTGTAGGCCTGACACACACGCTTGCAGACAACTAACTGCTATTCAATCTATTACAGTCAAAATTGTATTTTTTTTTAAATGTACACTACTGTTACACCAGATATGAGTTGCACTGGTGTGACACTGTGCCCTGGCAGGCACTGAAACGCACACGTGTGAAGGAAACTGACTGCTATTATTTCACAGTCAAAAAAGTGTTGTTTTTTTTTAAATGTACACTACTGTTACACCAGATATGAGTTGCACTGGGGTGACACTGTGCCCTGGCAGGCACTGAAACGCACACATGTGAAGGAAACTGACTGCTATTATTTCACTGTCAAAAAAGTGTTTTTTTTTTTAAATGTACACTACTGTTACACCAGATATGAGTTGCACTGGGGTGATACTGTGCCCTGGCAGGCACTGAAACGCACACGTGTGAAGGAAACTGACTGCTATTATTTCACAGTCAAAAAAGTGTTTTTTTTTTTTTAAATGTACACTACATGGGGAAGAAAAAGGATCTCTCTGCTGCCGAAAAGAGTGAAATAGTTCAATGCCGTGGACAAGGTATGAAAACATTAGATATTTCACGAAAACGTAAGCGTGATCATCGCACTATTAAGAGATTTGTGGCGGATTCAGAGCACAGACGGGTTCGTGCAGATAAAGGAACATTGAGGAAGATTTCTGCCAGATCCATGCATCGGATCAAGAGAGCAGCTGCTAAAATACCATTACATAGCAGCAAACAGATATTTGAAGCTGCTGGTGCCTCTGGAGTCCCACAGACATCAAGGTGTAGAGTCCTCCAGAGCCTTGCAACTATGCATAAACCTTCCATTCGGCCACCACTAACCAATGCTCATAAGCAGAAATGGCTGCATTGGGCAGAAAAATACATGAAGACTAATTTTCAAACAGTCCTGTTCACTGATGAGTGCCGTGCAACCCTGGATGGTCCAGATGGATGGAGTAGTGAATGGTTGGTGGACGGCCACCCTGTTCCAACAAGGCTGCAACGTCAGCAAGGCGGTGGTGGAGTCATGTTTTGGGCCGGAATCATGGGAAGAATGCTAATCGGCCCCTTTAGGGTCCCCGAAGGTGTAAAGATGACCTCTGCAAAGTATGTGGAGTTCCTGACTGACCACTTCCTTCCCTGGTACAGAAGGAAAAGCTATGCTTTCTGTAATAAAATCATCTTCATGCATGACAATGCACCATCTCATGCTGCAAAAGAATACCTCTGCATCAATGGCTGCTATGGGGATAAAAGGAGAGAAAGTCATGATGTGGCTTCCATCCTCCCCTGACCTCAATCCTATTGAGAACCTTTGGAGCATCCTCAAGCAAAAGATCTATGAGGTGGGAGGCAGTTTACATCCAAACTGCAGCTCTGGGAGGCTATTCTGACATCTTGCAAACAAATTCAAGCAGAAACTGTCCAAAATATCACAAGTTCAATGGATGCAAGACTTGTGAAACTGCTATCAAATAAGGGGTCCTATGTTAAAATGTAACGTGACCTGTTAAAATGTTTAAAAAGTTAAAATGTTGTTCAAAGTTTGATTGAAATAGCTTTTGACTTCAGTAAATATGCTGCAAACACAACAAATTACAATTTTCAGTTCATTACAACCTATAAAGTGTTTTGAAACTTACTGTGCATAATAATTTGGAACAGTGCATTGTAAGTTTTTTATTAAAAAAAAAAAATACTGTTATCATTAGGAGGTTTGTTCAATAAAATTTGAATTGTACTCTTAATAGTTGATAACATGAGAATTATGCTGACTGTTGTTTACATCAATTATTTAGGTAAATGAGAAAGATATCATTGGCATAATAATTTGGAACAGGGTGTATATGTATTGAAAAATAGGGAGAGGAATATCCCAACTAAATACAAAATTTCCAAGGGTAACCGTCATACGGTAAATTCACCTGTCTGGTGTCCGGGGCTTACAAAGTACACTCACCTCCTTCTCCCAGGGATAAGGTTCATATGATAGATACTTGCCTGTAGTGCTGCACGAAGCAGGCGTTCAATGACGAATACACAAGCAGCCAAGGGATCTGTACCGAGTAAGGGCTGAGAGCTTGCTCAGCAGGCATTCACTGCCAAACTCCGGTCGGCGTTTCTGTCTCAGACTTATGGAACCAGCACTCTGCCTGAGCGGGTGTGAGGTCACACTGTTGAGAACGAGGGTGGGACGAAGGGGTGAGGACTGTCTTCACCCAGTGCTGATAGATCCAAGAGGGAGAGAAGACTGTGGTACTGGTGAAGTAAAGCTTTGAAAAGACGAAGGTATAAGTCTCTCTCAAATAAAAAGTTCAATTCTTTATTGGGTATCAAATAAACATTAAAAGTTGTAAGCTGTAATCATCACGAAGATGTAGTTACAAAGTGCATGAGAGGGCATAGCACCTGCAGGTTGACATGTTTCGGCGGAAGCCGTAATCATAACCTAAGGTGCTACATCTTACACAGTGTTTAAAAAGAAGTGTTAGCATTGTGATTGGTTAAAACAATAATGAAAAAAGACCGCCCTCTAAGCACAGCACTAGAGCAAAAGTGAATGTAGACAATTGATTTAGACTATACATATATACAGTATATATATATATATATATATATATATATATATATATATATATATATATATATATATATATATATATATATATATATATATACAGAATATATACCAAATATATACAAGAATATATACAAAAGTACTACTGTAACCTAATACATTATTATTTGACATCTCATTAGTAAACAAGAGCATATATAAATATGATGGAGAAAAACAATAATGAACAATTCTATATAGCGTAAGCTAAAATGAAGTATTTCAACTATACTGACAGGTAGTTTGGGACACATACGTAATTAATGATTAGAGATAGCTAAAATAGCACAATTTACACAATGGATCTGTCATAAGTATTTAGATAGTTTGACACTTGGGAGCCTAATGATAAAAAATCTAGTTATAAAAGACTAGTCCTAAAGCCCGTTCACACGGGCCATTTCTTGCAGTACAGCGGTCCCAACCCTTGCGCTCTCTCCCTCTCCCTCTCTTTTGCTCTCTCTCTCTCCCCCCTCTCTTTGATCTCTCTCTCCCCCCCTCTCTTTTGCGCTCTCTCTCTCCCCCCCTCTCTTTTGCGCTCTCTCTCCCCCCCTCTCTTTTGAGCTCTCTCTCTCCCCATCTCTTTTGAGCTCTCTCTCTCCCCCCTCTCTTTTGAGCTCTCTCTCTCCCCCCCTCTCTTTTGCGCTCTCTCTCCCCCTCTCTTTTGCACTCTCTCTCTCTCCCCCTCTCTTTTGAGCTCTGTCTCTCCCCCTCTCTTTTGCGCTCTCTCCCCCTCTCTTTTGCGCTCTCTCTCTATCCCCCTCTCTTTTGCGCTCTCTCTCTCCCCCTCTCTTTTGCGCTCTCTCTCTCCTCCTCTCTTTTGTGCGCTCTCTCTCCCCCTCTATTTTGCACTCTCTCTCTCTCCTCCTCTCTTTTGCGCTCTCTCTCTCCCCCTCTCTTTTTGCGCTCTCTCTCTCCCCCTCTCTTTTGCGCTCTCTCTCTCCCCCTCTCTTTTGTGCTCTCTCTCTCCCCCTCTCTTTTGCGCGCTCTCTCTCCCCCCTCTCTTTTGAGCTCTCTCTCTCCCCCCCTCTCTTTTGCGCTCTCTCTCTTCCCCTCTCTTTTGCGCTCTCTCTCTCTCCCCCTCTCTTTTGCGCTCTCTCTCTCCCCCTCTCTTTTGCGCTCTCTCTCTCCCCCTCTCTTTTTGCGCTCTCTCTCTCCCCCTCTCTTTTGCGCTCTCTCTCTCCCCCTCTCTTTTGCGCTCTCTCTCTCCCCCTCTCTTTTGTGCTCTCTCTCTCCCCCTCTCTTTTGCGCTCTCTCTCTCCCCCATCTCTTTTGCGCTCTCTCCCCCCCTCTCTCACTCCCCTCTCTTTTGTGCTCTCTCTCCCCCCTCTCTTTTGTGCTTTCTCTCTCCCCCTCTTTTGCGCTCTCTCTCCCACCCTTTCTTTTGCGCTCTCTCTCCCACCCTTTCTTTTGCGCTCTCTCTCCCCCTCTCTTTTGCGCTCTCTCTCCCCCCTCTCTTTTGCGCTCTCTCACCCCCTCTCTTTTGCGCTCTCTCTCCCCCTCTCTTGTGCGCTCTCTCTCCATCCTCTTTTGCGCTCTCTCACCCCCTATCTTTTGCGCTCTCTCTTTTGCGCTCTCTCTCTCCACCCCTCTCTTTTGCGCTCTCTCCACCCTCTCTTTTGCGCTTTCTCCCCCTCTCTTTTGCGCTCTCTCTCTCCGCCCCTCTTTTGCGCTCTCTCTCTCCGCCCCTCTTTTGTGCTCTCTCTCTCCCCCCTCTTTTGCGCTCTCTCTCTCCCCCCTCTTTTGCGCTCTCTCTCTCCCCCCTCTTTTGCGCTCTCTCTTCCCCCTCTCTTTTGCGCTCTCTCTTCCCCCCTCTCTTTTGCGCTCTCTCTTCCCCCTCTCTTTTGCGGTCTCTCTCCCCCCCTCTCTTTTGCGCTCTCTCTCCCCCCCTCTCTTTTGCGCTCTCTCTCCCCCTCTTTTCTATCTCTCTCCCCCTCTCTCTTTTGCTGTCTCTCTCCCCCTGTCTTTTGCTGTCTCTCTCCCCCTCTCTCTTTTGCTGTCTCTCTCCCCCTGTCTTTTGCTGTCTCTCTCCCCCCTCTCTTTTGCTGTCTCTCTCCCCCTGTCTTTTGCTGTCTCTCTACCCCTCTCTCTTTTGCTGTCTCTCTCCCCCTGTCTTTTGCTGTCTCTCTCCCCCCTCTCTTTTGCTGTCTCTCTCCCCCCTCTCTTTTGCTGTCTCTCTCCCCCTCTCTCTTTTGCTGTCTCTCTCCCCCCTCTCTTTTGCTGTCTCTCTCCCCTTCTCTCTTTTGCTGTCTCTCTCCCCCCCTGTCTTTTGCTGTCTCTCTCCCCCCTCTCTTTTGCTGTCTCTCTCCCCCTCTCTCTCCCCCTCTCTATCTCTCTCCCCTCTCTATCCCTCTCCCCTTTCTCTCTCTCTATCTCTCTCCCATCTGACTTCCATGCGACTGCGAGCGGCCACGCCCCCTTTACTCCCGGACACGCCCCTTTCCCCCTGGATACGCCCCCTTCACGGCCATTCACGCCCGGCCACGCCCCCCACTCACGCCCGGCCACGCTCACTTCTTCTGCCGGAGATCATCAGCTAGCCAGGGACTCAAAGGCCAGGTGTGTTTGTCCTCGTGCTTTCTCTACTGCGCATGACAGCTTCGGACAAACACACTTGGCCTTTTATTATATAGGATGGGATACAAATACTCAATAATTTAAATAGGCATAAAAACCCGATAGCTCACAAGCATATATAATATAGGCACATGTAGTGTAAAATAAAAATGCATAAAAATGCGTATTTTACCTGAATTGGAATGGAAGAAAATAGCAAAGGGTATAGTGAATTAAGCACACCAAGTAGCAGCAGAAAGCACATGAAAATTAAATGTATGACAACAAATGCAAGAAGCATGACAGGTAAAATGGGGGAGCTGACGCTCTTAGTTGCAGAAGAGGACTATGATGTTATCAGTATAACTGAAACTTGGTGGGATGATTCACATGACTGGGCAGTTAACTTAGAGGGGTATACATTATTTAGGAGGGACAGGAATAATAAAAGGGGTGGAGGAATCTGCATGTATATTAAACCTAACCTTAAACCTACAATAAGGGAAGATATTTATGATACAAGTGACAATGTAGAGACCCTGTGGGTTGAAATAAAGAGTGGGGGGAAAAATCCTAAAAAAATATTACTAGGAACATGCTACAAGCCTCCCAACATTAGTGACCCGGAGGAAACTCAACTATTTATCCAAATAGGTAAGGCTGCTAATAACAGTGCTGTAATTATGGGAGATTTTAACTACCCTGATATAAACTGGGCCAATGAAACTAGTAATTCAGCTAAGGGGGATAGATTTTTAAATGTTCTCAGGGATAACTTCTTGTCACAATTAATAGAGGAGCCAACTAGGAGTAAAGCTATATTGGATTTAGTGCTATCAAACAATACAGATATAATATCAAACATAGAAGTTAAAGAACATTTGGGTAACAGTGATCATAACATGGTCACATTTAAAATCTATTTTCATATGCAGTGTTTTAAAGGCTTAACTAACGCCTAGATTTGGAGTTTTGCGGCCAAGGGGGTGCATTAGATACGCGTGCTTTTTTCTGGCCGCACCTTTTAAATACTGCTGGTATTTAGAGTTCACAGAATGGCAGGGTTTTCAGTGCGTTAGGCTCCAAAAAGGGAGCGTAGAGCATAATTTAACGCCACTGCAACTCTAGATACCAGCGGTGCTTACGGACGCGGCCAGCCTCAAAAACGTGCTCGTGCACGATTCCCCCATAGGAAACAATGGGGTTGTTTGAGCTGAAAAAAAACCTAACACCTGCAAAAAAGCCGCGTTCAGCTCCTAACGCAGCCCCATTGTTTCCTATGGGGAAACACTTCCTACGTCTGCACCTAACACTCTAACATGTACCCCGAGTCTAAACACCCCTAACCTTACACTTATTAACCCCTAATCTGCCGCCCCCCGCTATTGCTGACCCCTGCATATTATTTTTAACCCCTAATCTGCCGCTCCGTAAACCGCCGCTACTTACATTATCCCTATGTACCCCTAATCTGCTGCCCCTAACACCGCCGACCCCTATATTATATTTATTAACCCCTAATCTGCCGCCCCCAACGTCGCCTCCACCTAACTACACTTATTAACCCCTAATCTGCCGACCGGACCTGAGCGCTACTATAATAAATGTATTAACCCCTAATCCGCCTCACTCCCGCCTCAATAACCCTATAAGAAATAGTATTAACCCCTAATCTGCCCTCCCTAACATTGCCGACACCTAACTTCAAGTATTAACCCCTAATCTGCCGATCGGAGCTCACCGCTACTCTAATAAATTTTTTAACCCCTAAAGCTAATTCTAACTCTAACCCTAACACCCCCCTAAGTTAAATATAATTTTATTCTAACTAAATAAATTAACTCTTATTAAATAAATTATTCCTATTTAAAGCTAAATACTTACCTGTAAAATAAACCCTAATATAGCTACAATATAAATTATAATTACATTGTAGCTATTTTAGGATTAATATTTATTTTACAGGCAACTTTGTAATTATTTTAACCAGGTACAATAGCTATTAAATAGTTAATAACTATTTAATAGTTACCTAGTTAAAATAATTACAAAATTACCTGTAAAATAAATCCTAACCTAAGTTACAATTAAACCTAACACTACACTATCAATAAATTAATTAAATAAAATACCTACAATTATCTACAATTAAACCTAACACTACACTATCAATAAATAAATTAAATACAATATCTACAAATAAATACAATGAAATAAACTAACTAAAGTACAAAAAATAAAAAAGAACTAAGTTACAAAAAATAAAAAAATATTTACAAACATTAGAAAAAAATTACAACAATTTTAAACTAATTACACCTACTCTAAGCCCCCTAATAAAATAACAAAGACCCCCAAAATAAAAAAATGCCCTACCCTATTCTAAATTACAAAAGTTCAAAGCTCTTTTACCTTACCAGCCCTTAAAAGGGCCCTTTGCGGGGCATGCCCCAAAAAATTCAGCTCTTTTGCCTGTAAAAAAAAAACATACAATACCCCCCCCCCAACATTACAACCCACCACCCACATACCCCTAATCTAACCCAAACCCCCCTTAAATAAACCTAACACTAAGCCCCTGAAGATCTTCCTACCTTATCTTCACCACGCCGGGTTCACCGATCGATCCAGAAGAGCTCCTCTGATGTCTTGATCCAAGCCCAAGCGGGGGGCTGAAGATGTCCATGATCCGACTGAAGTCTTCATCCAAGCGGGAGCTGAAGAGGTCCATGATCCGACTGAAGTCTTCATCCAAGCGGGAGCTGAAGAGGTCCATGATCCGGCTGAAGTCTTCTATCAAGCGGCATCTTCAATCTTCTTTCTTCCGGATCCATGTTCATCCCGCCGACGCGGAACATCCATCTTCACCGACGACTTCCCGACGAATGACGGTTCCTTTAAGGGACGTCATCCAAGATGGCGTCCCTCGAATTCCGATTGGCTGATAGGATTCGCCTTAGAGAGGAGATTGAAGGTATCAGATTCAATACAACTCAGATTACAACACTATTATATGCAGATGACATGCTCATATTTCTATCCAATTCTCAAGTAACCATCCCTAGGCTTTTACTAATCCTGTATGAATTTAGTGCCTTTTCAGGCTATAAAGTAAACACGATGAAATCAGAGATCTACTGGTTAAGGAAACAAGCAAGTTCTTACCTCTGCTCGCAGTTTAAAGATGCTGGTGAAGCATTTACCTATTTGGGAATCAAATTATCCAAAGACAGTAACGATTGGTACAATCTTAACTATACCCCGCTTTTTGCTAAAATTTTTAAAGATCTCCAAAATTGGGCGAAATTTAAATTATCGTTATCAGGTAAAATAAACTTGATTAAGATGATTATTTTTCCAAAATTGATGTACCTGATGCAAAATATTCCGTTGTTTATAAAACATCAGGATTTAGCCTTATTTAAACAAGTATGTCTCCAGTTTTTCTGGGGAGACAAACGTAGAGCCGTTGCCTTTAAGACAATAACACTTGCTAGGGTGGATGGAGGAATGGCACTACCAGACTTAGAGATTTATAATTTAATAACGATAGCAAAAATAGCACTTGATTGGCTAACGGATGCGGAGTACTATGTATCACAGGAGTTCGAAAAATATTTTGTATACCCATATGAGCTTACGGCTCTTCTTCACTGCCCAGCTATTGATGCCCCGCGTAAGGTTAAGCAAGTCCCTAGCATATATAATGTTATAAAGGCCTGGCAAAAAATACTTGGAAAAATAAATGTCAACAGTAATTTTTCTGAATATTTATATATAACGGGCAACCCTGCCTTTATCCCGGCAATTGATTCTAAAATTTTCAGAGATTGGGCGTCGAAAGGGCTTAAGTATATATCTCAAATTATAGATCACAACTTAGGGAGATGTAGGACATTTTCTGACCTTCAAAATGAGTTTGGACTCAGAAATAAAGAATTTTATGCCTTTTTACAGGCACGCCATTATATACAGACTTTGATGACAGCCAATGGTAAGGAGGACTGGGGTATAGTGGAACCAGTAATCAAACTATTTAGGGCGGGGAAATATTCCATTTCCTTTTTTATAGGATAGTTTTAAGGTTCATGGGCCAGAGTCATCTGCAGAAGATTGCACAGGCCTGGCAAGTTACAGCAGAGATGGTACAGAAAAGTATCCAACTAGCTGATACTGCAATATGTTCGTCATCATGGAGAGAGTCACACTTTAAATTAATAAATAGATCCTACATCACCCCTAAGATACATGCTTACTGGGATGAGGCAGGGGCGTGTTGCTATAAATGTAAAATTAGAAAGGCAGACTTACGTCACTGCTTTTGGAGTTGCTATAAAATAAAGAAATTCTGGTATAAGGTAAACTATTGGCTTAATGTAGTAAATTTGAATCAAGATAGAATAACAGAGAATCAGGTCTTCTTTTTAGCAGACAACCATAATGAGAATCAACTTCGAAATAATCAACAGATGAATGCGGTAATAATATTGGGCAGACTACTAATTTTGAAATATTGGAAATCTAGAAAGGTGCCCAACTTGTTGGAACTTAAACAGAAAATATTAAATTTAATAATTATGGAACAGATGGATACTTCTACTAACTCAGAATCCCAAATTAAGCACTTCTTCCATAAATGGAAGAATATTATTCTAGCATATCCTATAGAAACTCAAAAACAACTTATTGCCCCTTTCAAGGGCACGGTATATTTAGAGCTCGCCATTATGGACAATGTATTCCCAGATATATAGAGGCTGGAGAGGGTCCCATTTGATGAGACAGCGCCTGGGGGTCCCCCCCTTTTTTTTTTTTTTTCTCTTTCTTTTTCTTTCCCTCCCCTCTTTTCCTTAATTTGTAAGGTTTTTTGTTTGTGTTTTTTTCGTGTATGTAATATAGGTGTTTAAAAAAGGTAAAAAACAGCAGCAATATATATAAGGCACTGAGTGCATGAATCTTAATTGTCTATGCTAATCTATTGATATATTTCTTTCTGTTTTTGTTTCGTCTCCATGCTTATTTTTGATGTTCTATTGACGTAGCATCCTGCGTGATGCGGCAAGCTGTTGAACTGTATAATAGTATAGGCTGCTGGCCATAAATAAATAAATAAAAAAAAAAAAAAAGGAGGAGGAGGATTCTATCATCCAATCGGAATTAAGGTAGGAAAATTCTGATTGGCTGATGGAATCAGCCAATCAGAATCAAGTTCAATCCAATTGGCTGATCCAATCAGCCAATCAGATTAAGCTCGCATTCTATTGGCTGTTCCGATCAGCCAATAGAATGCAAGCTCAATCTGATTGGCTGATCGGATCAGCCAATCGGATTGAACTTGATTCTGATTGGCTGATTCCATCAGCCAATCAGAATTTTCCTACCTTAATTCCGATTGGATGATAGAATCCTATCAGCCAATCGGAATTCGAGGGACGCCATCTTGGATGACGTCCCTTAAAGGAACCTTCATTCGGCGAGTAGGCGTCGGTTGAAGAGGTTGGATCCGCGTCGGTTGGAAAGAAGATAGCTCTGCTCCGCTCCGCTCCAGAAGAAAGAAGATTGAAGATGCGGCTTGATAGAAGACTTCATCCCGATGATGAACTTCCGACTTCAGCCTGATGATGGATTTCTTCAGCCGCCGCTTGGATCCAGACTTCAGCCCGAGGATGGACGTCACTCTTCAGCCCCCCGCTTGGGCTTGGATCAAGACTCTGGACCGATCGGTGAACCTGGCATGGTGAAGACAAGGTAGGAAGATCTTCAGGGGCTTAGTGTTAGGTTTATTTAAGGGGGGTTTGGGTTAGATTAGGGGTATGTGGGTGGTGGGTTGTAATGTTGGGGGGGGGTATTGTATGTTTTTTTTTACAGGCAAAAGAGCTGAATTATTTGGGGCATGCCCCGCAAAGGGCCCTGTTCAGGGCTGGTAAGGTAAAAGAGCTTTGAACTTTTTAAATTTAGAATAGGGTAGGGCATTTTTTTATTTTGGGGGTCTTTGTTATTTTATTAGGGGGCTTAGAGTAGGTGTAATTAGTTTAAAATTGTTGTAATATTTTTCTAATGTTTGTAAATATTTTTTTATTTTTTGTAACTTAGTTCTTTTTTATTTTTTGTACTTTAGTTAGTTTATTTAATTGTATTTATTTGTAGGTATTGTATTTAATTAATTTATTGATAGTGTAGTGTTAGGTTTAATTGTAGATAATTGTAGGTATTTTATTTAATTAATTTATTGATAGTGTAGTGTTAGGTTTAATTGTAACTTAGGTTAGGATTTATTTTATAGGTAATTTTGTAATTATTTTAACTATTTTAGCTATTAAATAGTTCTTAACTATTTAATAGCTATTGTACCTGGTTAAAATAAATACAAAGTTACCTGTAAAATAAATATTAATCCTAAAATAGCTACAATATAATTATTCGTTATATTGTAGCTATATTAGGGTTTATTTTACAGGTAAATATTTAGCTTTAAATAGGAATAATTTATATAATAATAGTTAATTTATTTTGTTAGATTTAAATTATATTTAACTTAGGGGGGTGTTAGTGTTAGGGTTAGACTTAGCTTTAGGGGTTAAAAAATGTATTATATAATAGCGGTGAGCTCCGGTCGGCAGATTAGGGGTTAATGTTTGAAGTTAGGTGTCGGCGATGTTAGGGAGGGCAGATTAGGGGTTAATACTAGTTATTATAGGGTTATTGAGGCGGGAGTGAGGCGGATTAGGGGTTAATAACTTTATTATAGTAGCGGTGCGGTCCGCTCGGCAGATTAGGGGTTAATAAGTGTAGGTAGGTGGCGGCGACATTGTGGGGGGCAGATTAGGGGTTAATAAATATAATATAGGGGTCGGCGGTGTTAGGGGCAGCAGATTAGGGGTACATAAGGATAACGTAGGTGGCGGTCGGCAGATTAGGGGTTAAACATTTTTAATAGAGTGGCGGCGATGTGGGGGGACCTCGGTTTAGGGGTACATAGGTAGTTTATGGGTGTTAGTGTACTTTAGAGCACAGTAGTTAAGAGCTTTATAAACCGGCGTTAGCCCAGAAAGCTCTTAACTACTGACTTTATTCTGCGGCTGGAGTTTGGTCGTTAGATTTCTAACGCTCACTCCAGCCACGACTCTAAATACCGGCGTTAGAAAGATCCCATTGAAAAGATAGGATATGCAATTGACGTAAGGGGATCTGCGGTATGGAAAAGTCGCGGCTGGAAAGTGAGCGTTAGACCCTTTAATGACTGACTCCAAATACCAGAGGGCGTTAAAAACCAGCGTTAGGAGCCTCTAACGCTGGTTTTCACGGCTACCGCCCAACTCTAAATCTAGGCCTAAGACTTTTAATTTCAAGAAAGCAAAATTCAACGCTTTAAGGAAATCATTAAATAATATAAATTGGGACAATGTATTTTCTAATAAAAATACAGAGGATAAATGGATAATATTTAAAAATGTGTTAAATAAATATACATATCAACACATACCATATGGTTATAAAAATAAAAATAAAAAAACAAAGCCGTTATGGCTAAATAAAAATGTGTTAAGAGAAATTAGGAAAAAACGTAGGGCAGTTAAATTATTAAAAGAAAATAGTACAGACTCAGCATACAATATTTATAAGGAATGTAACAAAGCATGCAAAAAAGCAATCAAATTAGCCAAAATTGAAAATGAAAAATTAATTGCCAAGGATTCTAAGTCTAACCCTAAAAGGTTCTTTAAGTACATAAATAGCAAAAAATCTAAGAAGGATAATATAGGTACATTAAAATGTGTGGAGGGTAGCATGATAAATAATGACAGGGAGAAGGCTGAGGTACTAAACCAGTTTTTTTCTTCAGTATACACAAGAGAGAAACCATTGAATGATACTATGGAACAGAATAGAACATGCCAGTCCATACCACTAACTGGGTTTTGTTTAGAGGATATCAGGAAAAAACTGGAAATAATTAAGGTAAATAAAACTCCAGGCCCAGATGGAATACACCCAAGGGTGTTAAGGGAACTTTGCACTGTTATAGACAAACCTTTACTCTTAATTTTTCAAGATTCATTATCCTCAGGCATGGTACCCCAGGATTGGCGTAAAGCTGATGTGGTGCCACTCTTCAAAAAAGGAAGCAGGGATGATCCAGGAAGCTATAGACCAGTTAGTCTGACATCAATAGTGGGGAAGATATTTGAAGGGATTATAAGGGATTATATTGATGAGCATATTTGTGTAAACAAGATTATGAGTTCTAATCAGCATGGCTTTAGGAGAAATAGATCATGTCAAACTAATCTAATTAGATTCTACGAGGAAGTAAGTAAAAATATAGATAAAGGGGAATCAGTTGATGTGATATACTTAGATTTTGCAAAGGCATTTGATACAGTGCCACATGAGAGATTAATGCACAAAATTAAGGGACTGGGAATAGCTGAAAATGTTAGCTCATGGATAAATAACTGGATAAAACATAGGGAGCAACGAGTAGTAGTAAATGGATCATACTCAGATTGGACAAAGGTAATCAGTGGCGTCCCCCAGGGATCAGTACTGGGCCCTGTTCTTTTTAATATTTTTATAAATGACTTGGAGCAAGGATTAAATAGCGACATCTCTATTTTTGCAGATGATACTAAGTTAAGTAAGGTCATTAGGTCAGAGCAGGACAAACTCTCTTTACAAAGGGATTTGCTAAAATTAGAACTATGGGCAAGTGAATGGAAAATGAGATTTAATACGGAAAAATGCAAGGTTCTACATTATGTATAGTCTAAATCAGGGGTCGCCAACCTTTTGGACCTCAGGGACCACTAAACTCACAATTTTGAATCCCGTGGTCCACTAACATTTTTTTTTAAAAAGTTACAAACCTCTATAATATGTGTATACATATATATATATATATATATATATATATATATATATAAACATGCTGTACATAAATAGTATAACCATAGCTAAGTTTACATTATGTATATATTTACAAATTTTTAAGAATTGTTTTTTGGAATTAATTAATTGAATGGCAGAACTGAGATAATACTTCCAAATCACAGATAAAGGGTGAGGGCCAACTTTTGAGCTGGAAACAGAGAGGCAGAAAGTGGGAAAAAAAGAATTATGTTTAAAAGGACCACAAGACTTCGAAGTTACCTCCCCAGTTAGGAATTATTCAAAACTACTTATGATCATGGACAGACATTGAAGTCATAAATTAAGTTTATATTAGAAAACTCTCAATATTTATATTATGTTATTACTTGCAATTACTATAATACTGGTGGGATATGGCTGATCTGCTGGATGGCAATTACTGGAATTCAGGTGGAATGGCTTTGTGCACGGGAAAATTATTAGAATGAAAAATAATTAATATTTCATTAAAAAAAAGGAAGATGGAGAGGAGGAAGACAAACAGTGATGTAAGTCCATCTGAAAGAATTAGGAAAACTACTACAAAGAGACAGGTAAAGGAAAGAAAATAAATGAAATATAAGAGAGAATTTTTTTTTTAAGATTTTCTTTTTTTATATACTTTAATTCAACTATTTCAAGCCAAGACTATACCAACCTCTACTGGCTTTCAAATGGAAGCATCTTCCTCTGAGCAGTGTGCCGGCGGGAGGAGTTAAAAATACAATCTAGCTACGTAAATTCGTAAGTTGCGCAGTACTATGCAACGTGCGTAGGGAGATTGTAATTTAACTCCTCCATAGGTTTTCACTGATGTCCAGCCAGGCACTGTAGGGAATTGGGGCACAACATCCTCAGAGGAGATTAATTCCTGCTTGATGGTGTCAAGGACCACCAACATCTTCTCGTGGACCACCAGTGGTCCACGGACCACTGGTTGGCGACCACTGGTCTAAATCAATTGTCTACATTCACTTTTGCTCTAGTGCTGTGCTTAGAGGGCAGTCTTTTTTCATTATTGTTTTAACCAATCACAATGCTAACACTTCTTTTTAAACACTGTGTAAGGCAATGTATTGAAAGTCATATATACTCATATAAACACTTAAATACATAGGCACACATATATAGACATTCATATAAGTGCAATGAGGCATGAAGTAAGTAGAAGAAAACATGAAAAAACATTAATGCAATATTCAGTTTTAATAAAAGTTGTAACTATGGAGATGAATTATCAAAGTGCGAGCAGATAATGTCCGCCGCACATCGATAAATGCCAACAGCATATGCTCAGTGTCCCAGCACACTGATACCAGGTGTGGAGTCGGCTACTCCCTGCTGACTTGCTTGCCACAATCCAAATCATAGATGTGAGAATGAAGCCGTGCTTTCAATAAAACACAATTTATTAAAATGCTTAAAATCAGTAGAGCATCAATACCATGTACGGCTCTTAAAAACAATTTTGCTATGCTTTTCTCAGCCGCTCTGGCTGTTTCCTTAGGCATAGGGGCCAATTTACCAAGTTGTCAATCGGCCACAATGCTTCAGGCTCGCCGGAATCAGGAATTAAGAAGCAGCGGTCTTAAGACCACAGCCCCTTAACTCATACGCCTCCTCTGAGGCAGCGGACAGCAATCACCTGATCGCGTATGATCGGGTTGATTAACACCCCCTGCTAGCGGTTCACCAGAACATTCAGCGATGTCTGGCGGGCATGATCTGCTATCATCTATTTATCTAGCTGTCATCTATTTTTTTATCAGTCTGTCTATCTATCTATCTATCTATAATCTATCTATCTATCATATATCTATCTATGTATCTATCTATCTAGCTGTCTATCTATCCATCTATCTATCTATCAATCTATTATCTATCTATTTATTTGTCTATCTATCTATCTATCTATCTATCTATCTATCTATCTGTCATCTATTTATTTGTCAGTCTGTCTGTCTATCTATATATCTATCATCTATCTACCTATCTACCTATCTATCATCTATCTTTCTCTCTGTCTGTCTATCTATCTATCTGTCTGGCCCTCTGTCTATATGTCTATCTATCTATCTAATTATCTATCTATCTATCTATCTATCTATTTATTTGTCTATTTGACTTCTGTCTGTCTGTATCTCACTATCTATCTATCTATCTATCTATCTATCTATCAATATCTATCTATCATCTATCAATTTATTTGTATAGCTGTCTTTCTGTCTATCTATCTATCTATCTATCTATCTATCTGTCTGTCTGTCTATCTATCTATCTATCTATCTATCTATCTATCATCTATCTATCTATCTATCTATCTATCTATCTATCTATCTATCTATCAATCTATCATCTTCTATCTGAGATCTCATATCTTTTTTATCTATCTATCTATCTATCTATCTATCTGTCTGTCTGTCTGTCTGTCTCTATCTAGCTATCTGTATGTCTGTCTGTCTGTCTGTATCTCTCTATCTATCTATCATCTTCTATCTGAGATCTCATATCTTTTTTTATCTATCTGTCTGTCTTTCTGTCTGTCTCTATCTAGCTATCTGTATGTCTGTCTGTTTGTCTGTCTGTATCTCTCTATCATCTATCTATCTATCATCTATCTATCTATCTATCTATCATCTATCTATCTATCTATCTATCTATCATCTTCTATCTGAGATCTCATATCTTTTTTTGTATCTGTCTGTCTGTCTGTCTCTATCTAGCTATCTGTATGTCTGTCTGTCTGTATCTCTCTATCTATCTATCTATCTATCTATCTATCTATCTATCTAGCTAGCTATACCTTGCAATACATTTTGATGTGTTTTTTTTACAACTTATTTGTTTCGCGAAACAGTTAACCAGAGCTCTGAGGACGTCAAGCGATCACATTTACTTTCAACTTGTAATACGAGCGATAAACACAATGGCCCCTATTTATCAAAGGGCTTGCGGACCTGATCCGACAGTGCGGATCAGGTCCGCAAGACCTCGCTAAATGCGGAGAGCAATACGCTCTCCGCATTTAACATTGCACCAGCAGCTCACAAGAGCTGCTGGTGCAACGTCGCCCCCTGCTGACTCACGGTCAATCGGCCGCCAGCAGGGAGGTGTCAATCAACCCGATCGTACTCGATCGGGTTGATTTCCGGCGATTTTCGGCGATTCCTGTCCGCCTGCTCAGAGCAGGCGGACAGGGTTATGGAGCAGCGGTCTTTAGACTGCTGCTTCATAACTTGTGTTTCTGGCGAGTCTGAAGACTCGCCAGAAACACGGCCCATCAAGCTCCGTAGGGAGCTTGATAAATATGGGCCAATGAGTGTAAACACCCACAATAAACTCCTTATCGCTTGGTGTAACTGTTAGTGCTCCACTTGTAATCTGACCCTACGTGAGCTGTCCAAGCTGACAGCATGTACTGTCATGGCATTAATAATTGTAGTTACTTAAACCTTTTCAGAAAGAATACAATTTGATACCTTTAGATTTTTTATGCAAGATATTTATTATAATTTACTTATGACTTGTGTCAGTGAGAGGTGACAGTGAGAGGTGACAGAGGTGATAGTGAGTGGTGATGGTAAGTGGTGACTATAAAAGGTGACAATAAGAGTTGACAGATATGATACTGAGCGGTGACAGATGTGACAGTGAGAGATGATGGTAAAGGGTGACCATTAGAGGTGACAGTGAGAGGTGACAGATATGACAGTGAGAGGTGACAGATGTGACAGTGAGAGATGATGGTAAGAGGTGACAGTGAGAGGTGAAAGATGTGACAGTGAGAGATGACGGTAAGAGCTAACTGCTAGCTGTGACAGATGTGACAGTAAGAGTTGACAGATATGATACTGAGCGGTGACAGATGTGACAGTGAGAGATGATGTTAAAGGGTGACCATTAGAGGTGACAGTGAGAGGTGACAGATATGACAGTGAGAGGTGACAGATGTGACAGTGAGAGATGACGGTAAGAGGTGACCGTTAGAGGTGACAGTGAGAGGTGACAGCAAGAGATGACAGGTGTTAAACTGAGAAGTGATGGTAAGAGGTGAGAGTGAGAGGTGATGGTAAGAGGTGACTTTAAAAGGTGACAGTGAGAGGTGACAGAGGTGACAGTGAGAGGTGACAGAGGTAACAGTGAGAGATGATGGTAAGAGGTGAATATTAGTGATGACAGTGAGAGGTGACAGATGTGATAGTGAAAGGTGATGGTAATAGGTTACCATAAGTGGTGACAGTGAGAGGTGACATTGAGAGGTGATGGTAAAAGGAGACAGTGAGAGTTGACAGAATTGACAGTGAGAGGTGGCAGCGAGAGATGATGTGACAGTGAGGTGTATTAAATAATAAAATGTAAAAAATAAAAATAAAAAATAAAACATTTCTTCTGTTTAAAAACTTGTTAGGAAAATACAAATCAAACTATGTAATCTTTTGAAATTGTTTTATACTAATATATAAGTAATAAAAGCCATTAAATATATAGCAATCATGCTATTTTCCTGCACAATCCTGTTAGGATATTTTAATATTTTGAATAAAATATTCAATGTTCTGAACTATTTTAAGCATAATTTTATTTATATAAATATATATAATGTCTGATTTACTGAAATCTTCTTGAGTAAAATAATAATTACAGATTAATGAAAAGTATCATTTTGCTTATCTTCACCATACAGGGAACATGC
Source organism: Bombina bombina (assembly GCF_027579735.1). Classification (NCBI taxonomy): domain Eukaryota; kingdom Metazoa; phylum Chordata; class Amphibia; order Anura; family Bombinatoridae; genus Bombina; species Bombina bombina. The sequence goes on along the minus strand of NC_069507.1, from coordinate 263,007,043 downwards.
ACAGCGATAAGATTTTTTTTTCTTTTCTTTTTTCTTTAAATTTGTAGAAAATATTATATGTTATTATCTTAGGGTGGAGTTCTTATCTCAGTGTCACATAAATTACCAAAGCATTTTACACTATATATTGTCCTCAAAATGCACTAGACGTAAACTCTTGTTGAGCTTTTATACGTTTAAGTCCTTTCAAGATGGGTGCTGAGAACAGCCATGTTGCTAATGCCTGTGATGATGAAATATGGATCTTTTTTGAGTCAAGAAAGCTGTACCCTAGTGAAATATTATTAGAAGCAAGTATGGATGGAGGGATCAATGTGTCAGATAAACTGGAAGCCAGTTTGCATGTAGGGTCCAAAATTACTGTGGTCCTTAAACCAGATTTAAGGATCCAGTATATTCGAGTTCCCTCTCGTGAGGTGACAAATATAAAGCAACAGGGCGACGTTTATGTGACCGCCATAGCCAAGCGCAGCAACAAGGATGAGCTGATGTGCTATAACTTCCTGGTTCCAAGTGATCGATCAATCATCGTTATTGACAATGGATTAGTCAAGTTCGCAAAATATGGGGCACTGTGGAAAGATGAGGATGGAGTGTATCACTGAAATAAAAAGCAAGCCTTGTGGTAGGTACTCAGAGTTATAACTACAACTAAAACACTGGAACAAATTAGCATAGGAAATGAAAGGGTTATCAAACTCAAACTGTAATTACCCTATAACATGTTATATTCAGGAAGCTAAAACAATATTATTCATTTGGCCTTCTTTTACTGTAAATTACCAATGAAATATGTATGGGTCCATCTGCCATACCCAAATATGCTTACATTGCATGCACTGACATTGGTTAGTTCAGAGTCTAATGCAGCATTTAGTGGCTGATATATAAAATTGCATCAAAAATATGTTTTAGTAGAATTTAAACCAATTTAGCATTCTATGTATCCCATTCATTTAAAAAAATAAAATAAAATAAAAATAATGTAAAGAACATTGATAATTTATTTTAAAAACTCACATTTTCAATTGAGTCACATAAAACCTTTTGCTGCAAAGCAATGGGCTTTTACGATGATGTTGTTTCCTCCTTATATAGAAATGTTACTGATTTAAAACAATAAAATAGAACAAGGTAAGTTGTATAAGGCTTGTTCTCTGGGCTGTCTAAGATTTATGTTTATTTCCTTTATTAGAAAGGAGGAAGCAAAGCATTCTGGTTGATACTAAACAACTCTATGCTTTAAGAGGTTTTGCATTGCTTTTTTTTATTATTTCTCATGTTATGTATCTGCTGACCTTGTGAGAAGTGTTTTGCAGTCAAAGCATAAACAACTTTACATTATGTTTGTTATTCATAATGAGCACAAAAGATAAATTATGTGTTAACATCGCTCAAGTGCAATTAATATTGCTTTATATTTTGACCAAAAATTACAATTCCAAAGATTTTTTTTTCTTCGCTTAAAGGGATATTAAACTCAATTTCTTTCTTTCCTGATTTAGATAGAGCAGCAATTTTGAGCTACTTCCTAATTTACTCCTATTATTAATTGTTCTATGTTCTCTAGGTATCTTTATTTGAAAAAGCAGGAATGAAAGCTTAGGAGCCGGCCCATTTTTGGTTTAGCACCCTGGATAGCTCTTGTTGATTGGATGGCTACATTTATCCACCAATCAGCAATCCCTACCCAGGTGCTAAGCTTAAAATGGGCCAGTGTCTATGCTTTCATTACTGCTTTTCAAATAAAGATACCAAAAGAACGAATAGAAATTGATAATAGGAGTACAATAGAAAGTTGCTTAGAAATGCTGCTCTACCTGATTAATGAAAGAAAAAACGTGGGTTTATTGTCCCTTTAAGTTTTAAACATCTCTGTCTTGCATGTATTGTATAATAACATTTTTGCTTATTTTCTCTATAACCTAACACTTTTTGCTTGTGAGCGCTTTTTGTGATTGTTTAAAACACAGCCTTGTTTAGAAGTGAAGTCTAAATACATAACTGTGACATGAAGATACAATAATATTATCAGCACATATAAAACATCAACTACTGCTGGAAAAGCAAAATAAATTGTGATTATTGCTTAGCATGAGTGCATAATAGCCCTCAAATAAAGGGACCTAAAACACCATGAGATTGTGATATAAAATGTTTAATTATAGATAGTATAAAATATTTCCATTATACGTTATTTTTCTTCCTCAACTTAATATTCTGTTATAAATTAGCTTCTATTTGATGTTTTGTGCATATTTTGTTATTTTTATTTTTTACCTTTTATAATTCTTCACAAAATGTAACTTTCCTACTTCTTCTGCTTACAGATGATTTCCACCCCACAAAAGAAGATTATTTTTTGTGACGTGTGACATTAACAACACAAAATATTCTTTTGCTTAATACACTTGCTATTCATTTTAAAGAAAAAGAAAAAAAATTCAAAGAATTTCACCAAGTACAATAAAAAATAAAGACTGATCTTTAAAAAAAATGAAAGAGAATGTGTTGTGCTTTGTATAGATAACAACATCATTATCTGTAAGGTTGTGCATGAATGTATGAGGTCATATATAGAATATGGGTATGAAAAATGTAAAATGCATACAGGCCGGAAAAGATGGCGCAGGGTCACTCAGTTACAAATAAATTCAAACAGCATCTGAAAAAGGAAATATCTTCTTGTGTAGACATTGTGCATGGGCAAAACCTTCAGTTCAGACAAATCTTTTGTTCTGAATATTCAAAATACCCTGTGCTGTTCAGTATTGGCCTCATTTTAGCCCCTTAAAGGGACATGAAACCCCAATTTTTTTTCATGATTCAGATAGAGATTATAATTTGAAACAACTTTCCAGTTAAGTTCTATTATCAGATTTGCTTCATTATCTTGATATCATTTGTTCAAGGAGCAGCAATGCACTACTGGTTTCTAAGTGAACACATGGGTGAGCCAATGGCAATCGGTATATATATGCAGTCACCAATCAGCAGCTAGAACCTAGGTTATTTGCTGCTCCTGAGCTTTCCTAGATAAACCTTTCAGCAATGGATAACAAGAAAAGCAAGCAAATTCAATAATTGAAGTAAATTGGAAAGTTGTTAAAAATTGTATGCTCTGTCTAAATCATGAATGTCTAACTTTACTGTCCCTTTAAGGACTGAGCATTTCAGACAAAACCTTCCCCAAAAGACCAGAGCAATTTTAGCATTTTTGCCATCACTCCATTTAAACAGAAATAGAGCCATGGGCATCCGCAGAAATTTTTCCAGGGGAGGCGCAAAAAAATGTAAAATGCCATACGCATAATCATATCAGTGAAGCAGACACAGTTGCTTGTTGCTCGTATGAGCTGCACATATTTTTAAACATAGTAGTTTATTGGTGTCAAGAGGGACTAAAGCGAGTACTTGATATAAGATATACGGCAGGGCTTGATAAATATGATTAGAAAATATAGAAGCCTGTCCAAAAATATTTTTGGGGGGGCTGCAATATGATGAAAAAACAATCTATTTACACATACATACAAATACACTCTTGCTCACACATGTATACAGGAACAAACTGTCACGCTTCGACAAACACACATACACCAACGGGAAGTGATAATTTTGCTCACACACACATAGGAACAAATTCATACTCTTGCTCACACACACAAATATACACAGGAACAAACTCACACTCATGGTCATACACACACACACACACAGACTCACACTCTTGCACACACACAAACAAACTGTCACTCTTAGATGAACACACATACACTAATGGGAGCAAAGTGATCATTTTGCTCACACACACAGGAACAAATTCATACTCACACACACAAACACACACATAGAAACAAACTCACATTCTTGCTCACACATGCACAGAAACAAACTCACACTCATGCTCACGCACACAGGAACAAACTCACACTCTTGCTCACACAAACAGGAACAAACTTAAACATTTGTTCTCACACACATACACCCACAGGAATAAACTCACACTCTTTCTCACACACACAGGAACAAACTGAAACTCTTGCTCACACACACACAAGAGAACAAACTTATACTCTTCCTCACACACACATGAACAAACTCACACGTTTGCTCTCAAACACATACAGTACACCCACAGGAGCAAACTGAAACTCTTGCTCACACAGGAACAAACTGAAACTCTTGCTCTCACACACACACACACACACACAAGAACAAACTTACACTCTTCCTCACACACACAGGAACAAACTCAAACTCTTGCTCACACACACAGGAACAAACTCAAACTCTTGCTCACACACACAAGAATAAACTTACACTCTTCCTCACACACACAGGAACAAACTCACATTCTTGCTCTCTCACACACACAGGAACAAACTCACTTTATTGTTCATACACACAGGAACAAACTCACATTCTTGCTATCACACACACACAGGAACAAACTCACTTTATTGTTCACACGCACAGGAACAAACTCACTTTATTGTTCACACACACAGGAACAAACTCACACTCTTGCTCTCACACACACACACAAGAAAAAACTTACACTCTTCCTCACACACACAGGAACAAACTCCCATTTTTGCTCTCACACACACACAGGAACAAACTCACTTTATTGTTCACACACACAGGAACAAACTCACACTCTTGCTCACACACACACAGGAAAAAATTGAAACTCTTGCTCACACACACACAGGAACAAACTCACACTCTTGCTCACACACACACACACAAGAACAAACTTAGGCCCATAGTTATCAAGGTCTGGCGGACCTGATCCGACACTGCGGATCAGGTCCGCCAGACCTCGCTGAATACGGCGAGCAATATGCTCGCCGTATTCAGCATTGCACCAGCAGCTCACAAGAGCCGCCCCCTGCAGACTCGTGGCCAATCGGCCGCCAGCAGGGGGGTGTCAATCAACCCGATCGTACTCGATCGGGTTGATTTCCGGCGATGTCTGTCTGCCTGCTCAGAGCAGGCGGACAGGTTATGGAGCAGCAGTCTTTGTGACCGCTGCTTCATAACTGCTATTTCTGGCGAGTCTGATGACTTCCAAGAAACACGGGGCATCAAGCTCCATTCGAAAACTTGATACATATGCCCCATAGACTCTTCCTCACACACACAGGAACAAACTCAAACTCTTTCTCACACACACAGGAACAAACTCAAACTCTTGCTCACACACACACACAAGAACAAACTTACACTCTTCCTCACACACACAAGAACAAACTTACACTCTTCCTCACACACACAGGAACAAACTCACATTCTTGCTCTGTCACACACACAGGAACAAACTCACTTTATTGTTCATACACACAGGAACAAACTAACACTCTTGCTCTCACACACAAGCACACAAGAACAAACTTTCATTCCTCCTCACACACACAGGAACAAACTCACATTCTTGCTATCACACACACACACAGGAACAAACTCACTTTATTGTTCACACACACAGGAACAAACTAACTGTATTGTTCACACACAGGAACAAACTCACACTCTTGCTCTCTCACACACACACACACACACACACACAAGAACAAACTTACACTCTTCCTCACACACACAGGAACAAACTCACATTTTTGCTCTCACACACACACAGGAACAAACTCACTTTATTGTTCATACACACAGGAACAAACTCACACTCTTGCTCATACACACAGGAACAAATTGAAACTCTTGCTCACACACACACAGGAACAAACTCACACTCTTGCTCACACACACACACACACACACACACACACACAAGAACAAACTTAGGGGCATATTTATCAAGCTCCGTATGGAGCTTGATGCCCCGTGTTTCTGGCGAGCCTACAGGCTCGCCAGAAACCGCAGTTATGAAGCAGCGGTCACAAAGACCGCTGCTCCATAACCTGTCCACCTGCTCAGAGCAGACATCACCAGAAATCAACTTGATTGAGTACGATCGGGTTGACCCCCCTGCTGGCAGCCTATGCTGAATACGACGAGCTGTCTGACCTGATCCGCACTGTCACATCAGGTCCGACAGACCTTGATAAATAGGGGCCTTAGACTCTTCCTCACACACACAGGAACAAACTCACACTCTTGCTCACACACACACACACACACACACACACACACACACACACACACACACACACACACAAGAACAAACTTAGAATCTTCCTCACACACACAGGAACAAACTCAAGCTCTTTCTAACACACACAGGAACAAACTCAAACTCTTGCTCAAAAACACACACAATAACAAACTTACACTCTTCCTCACACACACAGGAACAAACTCACATTCTTGCTCTCTCACACACACAGGAACAAACTCACTTTATTGTTCACACACACAGGAACAAACTCACACTCTTGTTCTCACACACACTCACTCAAGAACAAACTTCCATTCTTCCACACACACAGGAACAAACTCACATTCTTGCTATCACACACTCACAGGAACAAACTCACTTTATTGTTCACACACACAGGAACAAACTCACTTTATTGTTCACACACACAGGGACAAACTCACACTCTTGCTCTCACACACACACACACACACACGAACAAGCTTACACTCTTCTTCACACACACAGGAACAAACACATTTTTGCTCTCACACACACACAGGAACAAACTCACTTTATTGTTCACACACACAGGAACAAACTCACACTCTTGCTCACACACACAGGAACAAACTCACACTCTTGCTCACACACACAGGAACAAACACATTTTTGCTCTCACACACACACACAGAAACAAACTTACTTTATTGTTCACACACAAAGGAACAAACTCACACTCTTGCTCACACACACAGGAACAAATTGAAACTCTTGCTCACACACACACAAGAACAAACTTAGACTCTTCCTTACACACACACAGGAACAAACTCACATTCTTGCTCTCACACACACACAGGAACAAACACACTCTTGCTCATACACAAACACACAAGAACAAACTTACGCCTAGATTTAGAGTTTTGTCGGTAAAGACCCGAGTAGCTAACGCAGCTTTTTTTCCCAACGCACCCTTAAGACAACGCTGGTATTTAGAGTTGTCTGAGGGGCTGCATTAGGCTCCAAAAAGGGTGCATTGAGCCGAATGTACCGCCACTTCAACCCACAATACCAGCGTTGCTTATGGTAGCGGTAAGCTGGCAAAACGTGCTCGTGCATGATTCCCCCATAGGAAACAATGGGGCAGTTTGGGATGAAAAAAAAACTAACACCTGCAAAAAAGCAGCGTTCAGCTCCCAACGCAGCCCCATTGTTTCCTATGGGGAAACACTTTCTAAGTCTGCACCTAACACCCTAACATGAACCCCGAGTCTAAACACCCCTAATCTTACACTTATTAACCCCTAATCTGCCGCCCCCACTATCGCTGACACCTATTATTAACCCCTAATCTGACGCTCCGGACACCGCCGCAATTTACATTATACCTATGTACCCCTAATCTGCTGCCCCTAACATTGCCGACCCCTATATTATATTTATTACCCCCTAATCTGCCCCCCCAACATCGCCGCCACCTACCTACACTTATTAACCCCTAATCTGCCGACCGGACCTCGCCGCTACTGTAATAAAGTTATTAACCCCTAAACCGCTGCACTCCCGCCTCGCAAACCCTATAATAAATATTATTAACCCCTAATCTGCCCCCCCAATGTCGCCGCCACCTAACTTCAAGTATTAACCCCTAATCTGCCGACCGGACCTCGCCGCTACTCTAATAAATGTATTAACCCCTAAAGCTAAGTCTAACCCTAACCCTAAACCCCCCTAAATTAAATATAATTTTAATCTAACAAAATAAATTAAATCTTATTAACTAAAGTATTCCTATTTAAATCTAAATACTTACCTGTAAAATAAACCATAATATAGCTACAATATAACTAATAATTATATTGTAGCTATTTTAGGATTTATATTTATTTTACAGGCAACTTTGTATTTATTTTAACTAGGTACAATAGCTATTAAATAGTTATTAACTATTTAATAGCTACCTAGTTAAAATAATTACAAAATTACCTGTAAAATAAATCCTAACCTAAATTACAATTAAACCTAACACTACACTATCAATAAATTAATTAAATAAATAACCTACAATTACATACAATTAAATAAACTAACCTAAATTACAAAAAAAAAACAAAACACTAAATTACAAAAAATAAAAAAGAATACAAGAATATTAGGCTAATTACACCTACTCTAAGCCCCCTAATAAAATAAAAAAGACCCCCAAAATAATAAAGGTCCCTACCCTATTCTAAATTAAAAAGTAACCAGCTCTTTTACCAGCCCTTAAAAGGCCTTTTTGCGGGGCATGCCCCAAAGTAATCAGCTCTTTTGCCTGGAAAAAAAAATACAATACCCCCCCCAACATTAAAACCCACCACCCACATAACCCTTCTCTAACCCAAACCCCCCTTAAATAAACCTAACACTACCCCCCTGAAGATCTCCCTACCTTGAGTCGTGTTCACACAGCCGGGCCGCAGTCTTCATCCGATGGGGCAGAAGAGGACATCCAGACCGGCAGAAGTCTTCATCCTATCCGGGCAGAAGAGGACATGCGGACTGGCAGACATCTTCATCCAAGCGGCATCATCTATCTTCATCCATCCGGAGCGGAGCCATCTTCTTTCCAGCCGACGCGGATCCATCCGTCTTCACCGACGCCTAATCGCCGAATGAAGCTTCCTTTAAATGACGTCATCCAAGATGGCGTTCCTCGTATTCAGATTGGCTGATAGGATTCTATCAGCCAATCGGAATTAAGGTAGGAAAAATCTGATTGGCTGATTCAATCAGCCAATCAGATTCAAGTTCTATCCGATTGGCTGATCCAATCAGCCAATCAGATTGAGCTCGCATTCTATTGGCTGATCGGAACAGCCAATAGAATGCAAGCTCAATCTGATTGGCTGATTGGATCAGCCAATCGGATAGAACTTGAATCTGATTGGCTGATTCAATCAGCCAATCAGATTTTTCCTACCTTAATTCCGATTGGCTGATAGAATCCTATCAGCCAATCGGAATTCGAGGGACGTCATCTTGGATGACATCATTTAAAGGAACCTTCATTCGGCGAGTAGGCGTTGGTGAAGAAGGATGGATCCGCGTCGGCTGGAAGGAAGATGGCTCCGCTCCACTCTGGATGGATGAAGATAGAAGATGCCGCTTGGATGAAGATGTCTGCCAGTCCACATGTCCTCTTCTGCCCGGATAAGATGAAGACTTCTGCCGGTCTGGTTGTCCTCTTCTGCCCCATCGGATGAAGACTGCGGCCCGGCTGGATGAACACGACTCAAGGTAGGGAGATCTTCAGGGGGGGTAGTGTTAGGTTTATTTAAGGGGGGTTTGGGTTAGAGTAGGGGTATGTGGGTGGTGGGTTTTAATGTTGGGGGGGTATTGTATTTTTTCTTACAGGCAAAAGAGCTGATTACTTTGGGGCATGCCCCGCAAAAAGCCCTTTTAAGGGCTGGTAAAAGAGCTAGTTACTTTTTAATTTAGAATAGGGTAAGGACCTTTATTATTTTTGGGGGCTTTTTTATTTTATTAGGGGGCTTAGAGTAGGTGAAATTAGCCTAATATTCTTATAATCTTTTTTTATTTTTGTAATTTAGTGTTTGTTTGTTTTTGTAATTTAGTTTAGTTTATTTAATTGTATGTAATTGTAGGTTATTTATTTAATTAATTTATTGATAGTGTAGTGTTAGGTTTAATTGTAACTTAGGTTAGGATTTATTTACAGGTAATTTTGTAATTATTTTAACTAGGTAGCTATTAAATAGTTAATAACTATTTAATAGCTAATGTACCTAGTTAAAATAAATACAAAGTTGCCTGCAAAATAAATATAAATCCTAAAATAGCTACAATATAATTATTAGTTATATTGTAGCTATATTAGGGTTTATTTTACAGGTAAGTATTTAGTTTTAAATAGAAATACTTTAGTTAATAAGAGTTAATTTATTTTGTTAGATTAAAATGATATTTAACTTAGAGGGGTGTTAGGGTTAGGGTTAGACTTAGCTTTAGGGGTTAATACATTTATTATAGTAGCGACGAGGTCTGGTCGGCAGATTAGGGGTTAATACTTGAAGTTAGGTGGCGGCGATGTTAGGGAGGGCAGATTAGGGGTTAATACTATTTATTATAGTGTTTGTGAGGCGGGAGTGCGGCGGTTTAGGGGTTAATACATTTATTATAGTGGCGGCGAGGTCCGGTCGTTAGATTAGGGGTTAATAAGTCTAGTTAGGTAGCGGCGATGTTGGGGGTGCAGATTAGGGGTTAATAAATATTATGTAGGTGTCGGCGATGTTAGGGGCAGCAGATTAGGGGTTCATAGGGATAATGTAGGTGGCGGTGGTGTGCGGTCGGCAGATTAGGGGTTAAAAACATTTATTATAGTGGCGGCGATGTGGGGGGACCTCGGATTAGGGGTACATAGGTAGTTTATGGGTGTTAGTGTACTTTAGAGCACAGTAGTTAAGAGCTTTATAAACCGGCGTTAGCCCATAAAGCTCTTAACTACTGACTTTTTTTGGCATTAGGAGTCTTGTCGGTAGAGGGTCTACCACTCACTTTAGCCAAGACTCTAAATACCAGCGTTAGGCAGATCCCATTGAAAAGATAGGATACGCAATTGTCGTAAGGGGATCTGCGGTATGGAAATTTGCGGCTTGAAAGTGAGCGTTAGACCCTTTCCTGCCTGACTCTAAATACCAGCGGGCAGCCAAAAGCAGCGTTAGGAGCCCTTAAGGCTGCTTTTGATGGCTAACGCAGGACTCTAAATCTAAGGGTTAGACTCTTCCTCACACACACAGGAAAAAACTAAAACTCTTTCTCACACACACAGGAACAAACTCAAATTCTTGCTCACACACACACACACACACACACACACACACACACACACACACAAGAACAAACTTACACTCTTCCTCACACACACAGGAACAAAATCACATTGTTGCTCTCTCACACACACAGGAACAAACTCACTTTATTGTTCATACACACAGGAACAAACTCACACTCTTGCTCTCACACACACACACACAAGAACAAACTTACACTCTTCCTCACACACACAGGAACAAACTCACATTTGTGCTATCACACACACACAGGAACAAACTCAGTTTATTGTTCACACACACAGGAACAAACTCAGTTTATTGTTCACATACACAGGAACAAACTCACACTCTTGTTCTCACACACAGACACAAGAACAAACTTACACTCTTCCTCACACACACAGGAACAAACTCCCATTTTTGCTCTCTCACAAACACACACAGGAACAAACTCACTTTATTGTTCACACACACAGGAACAAACTCACACTCTTGCTCACACACACAGGAACAAATTGAAACTCTTGCTCACACACACACAGGAACAAACTCAAACTCTTGCTCACACACACACACACACAAGAACAAACTTAGACTCTTCCTCACACCCACAGGAACAAGCTCAAATTCTTTCTCAAACACACAGGAACAAACTCAAACTCTTGCTCAGTTGCTCACACACACACACACACACACACACACAAGAACAAACTTACACTCTTCCTCACACACACAGGAACAAACTCACATTCTTGCTCTCTCACACACACAGGAACAAACTCACTTTATTGTTCACACACACAGGAACAAACTAACACTCTTGCTCTCACACACACTCACACAAGAACAAACTTACACTCTTCCACACACAGGAACAAACTCACATTCTTGCTATCACACACACACAGGAACAAACTCACTTTATGGTTCACACACACACAGGAAAAAACTCACTTTATTGTTCACACACACACACACACACACAAGAACAAACTTAGACTCTTCCTCACACACACAGGAACAAACTCAAACTCTTTCTAACACACACAGGAACAAACTCTTGCTCAAAAACACAAACAAAAACAAACTTACACTCTTCCTCACACACACAGGAACAAACACATTTTTGCTCTCACACACACACAGGAACAAACTTACTTTATTGTTCACACACAAAGGAACAAACTCACACTCTTGCTCACACACACAGGAACAAATTGAAACTCTTGCTCACACACACAAAAGAACAAACTTAGACTCTTCCTTACACTCACACAGGAACAAACTCACATTCTTGTTCTCACACACACACAGGAACAAACTCACACTCTTGCTCACACACACACACACACAAGAACAAGCTTAGACTCTTCCTCACACACACAGGAACAAACTCAAACTCTTTCTCACACACACAGGAACAAACTCAAATTCTTGCTCACACAGACACAGGAACAAACTTACACTCTTCCTCACACACACAGGAACAAACTCACATTCTTGCTCTCTCACACACAGGAACAAACTCAATTTATTGTTCATACACACAGGAACAAACTCACACTCTTGCTCTTACACACACGCACACAATAACAAACTTACACTCTTCCTCACACACACACAGGAACAAACTCACATTCGTGCTATCACACACACACAGGAACAAACTCACTTTATTGTTCACACACACAGGAACAAACTCACATTCTTGCTCTCTCTCTCTCATACACACACACACAAAGGAACAAACTCACTTTATTGTTCACGCACACAGGAACAAACTCACACTCTTGCTCACACACACAGGAACAAACTCACACTCTTGCTCACACGCACAGGAACACACTAATACTGTTGCTCATACATACAAACACAGGGACAAGCTAACACTCTTGCACACACTTACACACACACTCACACATGAACAAAGATATACATTTGCTTACAGTGAACAGCACTGCAATGTGAGGTACAAAACATATTTATGACCAATTACTGAGACCTTTGTACCTACATTATCACTTGTTCTATTAATATCATTAATAGTGGCAACAGGAGGCAATTGCTGTGTCCTTGCAAATTCCGGGGGGGTGGGGGGGTGGCAAGAGCCCCCTCCCCCCTCTGGACACCCATGAATAGAGCCTTGTTTATTTTATTTAATATATATATATATATTTATTAGACAATCCAAAGTATTGATCTTGGGCCATTTTGGTATATTTCATGCCAACAATTGTAATTCTCACTGTAATTATTTACATACTGCTTGCGCAATCATTGCCCACCTCAATACCAGCTTACGGTAGCGGTAAGCTGGAAAAACGTGCTTGTGCACGATTTCCCCATAGGAAACAATGGGGCTGAGCTGGGTGAAAAAAAACTAACACCTGCAAAAAAGCAGCGTTCAGCTCCTAACGCAGCCCCATTGTTTCCTATGGGGAAACACTTTCTAAGTCTACACCTAACACCCTCACATGAACCCCGAGTCTAAACACCCCTAACCTTACACTTATTAACCCCTAATCTGCCTCCCCCGACATCACTGACACCTGCATAATATTATTAACCCCTAATCTTCCGACCGGACACCGCCGCCACCTACATTATACCTATGAACCCCTAATCTGCTGCCCCTAACATCGCCGACACCTACATTATATTTATTAACCCCTAATCCCCCCCATGTAGCCACCACCTACCTACAATTATTAACCCCTAATCTCCCGTCCCCAATGTCGCTGCTACTATAATAAAGTTATTAACCCCTAAACCTAAGGCTAACCCTAACCCTAACACTCCCCTAAGTTAAATCTATTTTTAATAAATCTAAATAAAATTTATAAAATTAAATAAATTAATCCTTTTTAAAACTAAATACTTACCTATAAAATAAACCCTAATATAGCTACAATATAACTAATATTTACATTGTAGCTATTTTAGGATTTATTTTTATATTACAGGCAACTTTGTAATTATTTTAACTAGGTACAATAGCTATTAAATAGTTAATAACTATTTAATAGATACCTAGTTAAAATAATTACACAATTACCTGTCAAATAAATCCTAACCTAAGTTACAAATACACCTAACACTACACTATCAATAATTAATTAAATAAATTAACTACAATTATCTAAACTGAAATACAATTAAATAAACTAAACTATAGTACAAAAGAAACAAACACTAAATTACAAAAAATAAAAAAATATTACAAGAATTTTAATCTAATTACACCTAATCTAAGCCCCCTAATAAAATAAAAAAGCCCCCAAACTAATTAAATTCCCTACCCTATACTAAATTACAAAAGTAATCAGCTCTTTTACCAGCCCTTAAAAGGGCTTTTTGCGGGGCATTGCCCCAAAGTAATCAGCTCTTTTACCTGTAAAAAAAATACAAGACCTTCCCAACATTAAAAACCACCACCCACACACCCCTACTCTAAAGAATTGACTTTGCATTCTATTGGCTCATCCAATCAGCCAATCGGATAGAACTTCAATCCGATTGGCTGATTAAATCAACCAATCGGATTTTTCCTACCTTAATTCCGATTGGCTGATAGAATCCTATCAGCCAATCGGAATTCGAGGGACGCCATCTTGGATGATGTCATTTAAAGGAACCTTCATTCTGCTTTAGGACATCGGAAGAAGAGGATGGCTCCGCGTCGGCTGGATAGAAGATGGCTCCGCTCCACTCCAGAAGGATGAAGATAGAAGATGCCGCCTGGATGAAGATGTCTTCCGGACCGGATGTCCTCTTCTGCCCGGATAGGATAAAGACTTCTGGTGGTCCGGATGTCCTCTTCTGGCCCATCGGTGCCCGGTTGGGTGAACACGGCTCAAGGTAGGGTGATCTTCAGGGGGTAGTGTTAGGTTTTTTTAAGGGGGGATCGGGTGGGTTTTAGAATAGGGGTGTGTGGGTGGTGGGTTGTAATGTTGGGGGTGGTCTTGTATTTTCTTTTACAGGTAAAAGAGCTGATTACTTTGGGGCAATGCCATGCAAAAAGAGCTGATTACTTTTGTAATTTAGTATAGGGTAGGGAATTTTATTATTTTGGGAGGCTTTTTCAGTTTATTAGGGGGCTTAGATTAGGTGTAATTAGATTAAAATTCTTGTAATATTTTTTTTTTGTAATATTTTTTTATTTTTTGTAATTCAGTGGGGTTTTTTTGTACTATAGTTTAGTTTATTTAATTTTATTTGAGTTTAGATAATTGTAGGTAATTTATTTAATTTATTGATAGTGTAGTGTATTTGTAACTTAGGTTAGGATTTATTTTACAGGTAATTTTGTAATTATTTTAACTAGGTAGCTATTAAATAGTTATTAACTATTTAATAGCTATTGTACCTAGTTAAAATAAATACAAAGTTGCCTGTAAAATAAATATAAATCCTAAAATAGCTACAATGTAATTATTAATTATATTGTAGCTATTTTAGGGTTTATTTTATAAGTAAGTATTTAGTTTTAAATGGTAATAATTTATTTAATTATAGTAAATTTATTTAACTTAGGGGGGTGTTAGGGTTAGACTTAGGTTTAGGGGTTAATAACTTTATTATAGTAGCGGCAATGTTGGGGGTGGGAGATTAGGGGATAATAATTGTAGGTAGGTGGCGGCGACATTGGGGGGCAGATTAGGGGTTAATAAAATTTATTATAGTGTTTGCAAGGTGGGAGTGTGGTGGTTTAGGGGTTAATACATTTATTATAGTGGCGCCGACGTCCGGTCGGCAGATTAGGGGTTAAATCATTTTATTATAGTGTTTGCGATGTGGGGGGCCTCGGTTTAGGGGTTAATAGGTAGATTATGGGTGTTAGTGTACTTTGTAGCACTGTAGTTAAGAGCTTTATGTTCCGGTGTTAGCCCATAAAACTCTTAACTACTGACTTTTTTATGCGGTATGAATCTTGGAGGTAGAGGTTGTACCGCTCACTTCTTCCAAGACTCGTAATACCAGCGTTAGGCAAATCCCATTAAAAAGATAGTATACGCAATTGACGTAAGGGGATTTGCGGTAGACAAAAGTCGCGGAAGAAAAGTGAGCAGTAGACCCTTTCCTGCCTGATTCGTAATACCAGCAGGAGTTAAAAAGCAGCTTTAGGACCCCTTAACGCTGCTTTTTAAGGCTAACGCAGAACTCGTAATCTAGCGTATGTTATTTCCCATTAATGTTTATGAAAGTGATATTCTTCATTAATAAAAAAATAACTTTCACATTGAGCTATTGACAATTCTGATACTCTGAGCACACATAACATTCATGTTTGATCTTGTTTTTGTTACCTGAGGAGGAGATCATAGATCTTGGAGGGGGTCTCAAAGCCCTTCGGACCTCAGCTGTATAATGAAAATAGAATATACATATTTTGAAATGTAAACAATCATACAAGTGATAACAATTAAATTAAAAGCAAAGTAATAATAGCAAACATACCTGTAGATCGGCCAATGCTTGCTCCATCAGGGGTGCTGCACATAATGTCCGGGTGTGTGGTGGCTGAGGAGAAGCTGTGGCTGGATTCAGTGTGGATACTGACGGGCAATAGGAGGGTCTCATCTCCAGCCGTGACAGCATCACTAGCTGGAACTGCAGCAGCAGCAGCAGCTGCAGCACTGGTAGATGCTTAAACAAAATACATTAAATAAAATATTATTATCAATATTATTGCACATCATAATCTTAATAAACATTTTAAAAAATGTAAAAAACAAAACAAAACAAAACAAAAAAACATGTGCGACATCAATAACGCAAGTAATATCATCTTACCTGCCAACTCATCAGTTTCATGCCCCACTAAATCCAGACCGAGCGTCATGTTTGCTCCCAGCTTCTCCCACAGCTGAACCTCATATTCCGATAGTTCAGCCACATATGGTGCGCCACTACCGGTCATACGTGCAGACTGTTTCTCCCTGGCCAGCTTGGCCTTTAAGATGCTCTTAATGTCAGAGAATCTTTTCTTACAGCTCCCCACCGTTTTGGGATGTGTCCCTTCGGCGGACACACTGCCAGCTTTTGCTCTCCAGATCTCTTCTTTTCTGGAGAGCGAGGTCTTTTGGGCTTTAGAACCATAAATAAAATCATAGTGCTCTAAAACAAGGTTGACTAAAACTGTATTCTGCTCAAAATTAAATTGTATGCTGCGCCCTGACTTTGTCTTCCCAGGTGCAGACATAACAAGATAAAAATACAAAGTTGTTGCAGCAAGTCAATAAATATGAGAATAAATAGCAATAAATATGAGAATAGTCAAAACTATAGCTCTTGTACCTAGAGCTCTTGTAAAGCATAGGTCATAATACTCCATTTTAAATTCCCTTTTATAGATAGGTAATACGTAGACAATCAGCAGTTAACAATTATAAAATCATCAAAAACTTTTACAGTATTAAGAAATGTTTCATATAATTTCATCATCGATGACGCCTGTTTAATATAATTATAGAATAATAATGATCTATAATTGTTGTCTTGATGTCTCAGTAAAGCAATATTATTGAATGTTTTAAAATATATCTATGGCGCAATATAAATTATTTGTTGACTGTGAATCCGTCATCCTTGTCTACAAGGTGTCATCCATTTCTATGGGGCGTCATCCTTATTTACATGGCCTCAGATTTGTCTATAGTGTGTACCATTTCACACGTATTATGTTTGAGAGGGCTATTGTATGACAGGAGAGGGATCACTTCTTTAAATATTTGATGATACTCTGAAGCCACATGAATCCAGGCAATCCTATGATCAAATTCATTTTTATATTTGAATAAACCATAAATTTAATTTGGTTTACGTTGAGTCATTAATACATAGTAATCGTCATGAACACATGAAACATCTAATCAGCCAACCAAATATTAATATTTTTAGTTACACTTGCAAGAACCAGTAATCGTCATGAACACGTGAAACATCTAATCAGCCAACCAAATATTAATATTTTTAGTTATACTTGCAAGAACCAATCAAATTTGTCTATTTTTGATATATTTTTGTTGCACTAAAAAATTATTTCAGATAATTTTTTTCTGAGACCAAAATGGCGCAACGTCCACCAATTTTTAGTGAGGGTGAATTACTTATACTGGTCTATGGAATGGACAAGTACTTTCCATGTAGATTAGGAGGTGTACGAGGGATCGTACATGAGAACCATGACAAAATCATCTATGAGATGATGCGGAGGATTGGAAGGGTTTTGGGTGTCCGCCGTTCCAGGCGCAATTGTCTACGGAGGTTCTCAGACCTCTGTAGACACGAGCCAGAGAGATACCATGATTTCCGTGCGCTCATTCGAGCATGTAAGTATTGTGTATTGTACTTAAAAATATATATACTTAAATTACGCATATCTTTATAAAAAAGTAATTTCGAAATGTCTTTATGAGCTAATCATATGTATTTTATTCTATTCAGTAAATATATTACATTTATTTTATATATTTATTTGATGATATTTAAAGTTTTCTTAAAACATGCCTATCTTATTTTTTATTTGTTGTTTTTCAATGTTATTGACTTAATTGCATACAGACATTTGATGTCATTCAACACCCCATAATTTTTATAGAGGGTCAATCAAATAATATGTTATTCCTCTGTAAATTATCATCATTTATTTTATGGAGACATATACAGAAACTAACGGCTAGATTACAAGTTTGGCATTAGCCATAAAAAGCAGCATTAAGGGGTCCTAATGCTGCTTTTTAACGCCCGCTGGTATTACAAGTTTGGCAGGTACAGGTGTACTGCTCGCTTTTCTTCCACAACTTTTCCATACCTCAAATCCCCTTACGTCAACTGCGTATCCTATCTTTTTAATGGGATTTTCCTAATGCTGGTATTACAAGTCTTGGAAGAAGTGAGTGGTACAGCCTCTACCTCCAAGACTCCTACCACATCTAAAAGCCGGAACATAAAGCTCTTAACTAAAGTGCTAAAAAGTAAACTAACACCCATAAACTACCTATTAATCCCTAAACCGAGGCCCCCCCCACATGGCAAACACTATAATAAAATTATGTAACCCCTAATCTGCCGACCGGACATCGCTGCCACCTACATTATACCTATGAACCCCTAATCTGCTGCCCCTAACATCGCTGACACCTACATTATATTTATTAACCCCTAATCTGCCACCCCCAATGTCGCCGCCACCTACCTACAATTATTAACCCCTAATCTGCCGACCGGACATCGCCGCCACTATAATAAATGTATTAACAACTAAAACGCCGCACTCCCGCCTCGCAAACACTATACAATATGTTATTAACCCCTAATCTGCCGTCGCTGCCACCTACCTACAATTATTAACCCCTAATCTGCCGCCCAACGTCGCCGCTACTATATTAAATGTATTAACCCTAACCCTAACACCCGCCTAACTTAAATCTATTTTTAATAAATCTAAATAAAATTACTATAATTAAATAAGTTATTCCTATTTAAAACTAAATACTTACTTATAAAATAAACCCTAATATAGCTACAATATAACTAATAGTGACATTGTAGCTATTTTAGGATTTATTTTTATTTTACAGGCAACTTTGTACTTATTTTAACTAGGCACAATAGTTATTAAATAGTTATTAAAGGGACAGTCAACACCAGAATTTTTGTTGTTTAAAAAGTTAGATAATCCCTTTATTACCCATTCCCCAGTTTTGCAAAACCAACACAGTTATATTAATACACTTTTTACTGCTTTGACTATCTTGTATCTAAGCATCTCCTGACTGCCCCTAATCACATGACTTTTAGTTATTATCTATTGACTTGCATTTTAGCCAATTAGTGCAGTGTCTGCCACAACCCACGGGCGTGATCACAATGCTATCTATATGGTTTACCTGAACTACTCTCCCCTGTTGTGAAAAGCAAATACAAAAGCATGTGATTAGAGGCGGCCTTCAAGGGCTTAGAAATTATCATATGAGCCTTCCTAGGTTTGCTCTCAACTAGAATACCAAGAGAACAAAGCAAAATTGTTGATAAAAGTAAATTGGAAAGTTGTTTAAAATTACATGCCCTATTTGAAAAATAAAAGTTTTTTTTGGCCTTGACTGTCCCTTTAACTATTTAATAACTACCTAGCTAAAATAAAAACAAAAGTACCTGTAATATAAAAAATTACACCTAACACTACTCTATAATTAAATTAATTACCTAAACTACCTACAATTAAATACAATTAAATTAAAATAAACTAAATTACGAGAAAAAAAACACACTAAATTACAGAAAATAAAAAAGAAATTACAATATTTTAAACTACTTACACGTAATCTAATCCCCCTAATAAAATAAAATAAAAAAAAATAAAAATAAAATTCCCTACCCTACACTAAATTAAAAATAGCCCTTAAAAGGGCCTTTTTTTGCGGGGCATTGCCCCAAAGTAATCAGCTCTTTTACCTGTAAAAAAATAAATACAATACCCCCCCCACATTACAACCCACACACCCCTACTCTAAAACCCACCTGATCCCCCCTTAAAAAACTAACACTACCCCATTGAAGATCACCCTACCTTGAGCCGTCTTCACCCAGCCGGGCACCACTGGTCATCCGATGGGGCAAAAGAGGACATCCGGACTGGCAGAAGTCTTCATCCTATCCGGGCAGAAGAGGACATCCGGACCGGCAGACATCTTGATCCAAGCGGCATCTTCTATCTTCATCCATCCGACAAGGAACGGCTCCATCTTGAAGACCTCCAGCGTGGAACATTCTTCTCGGCCGACGGACTAACGACGAATGAATATTCCTTTAAATGACATCATCCAAGATGGCGTCCCTCGAATTCCGATTGGCTGATAAGATTCTATCAGCCAATCAGAATTAAGGTAGGAAAAATCCGATTGGTTGATTTAATCAGCCAATCGGATTGCAGTACACACCTGCATTTCTTACAGCTGATAAACAGATGGATGACCTAATCAGATATTCATGTGGACATCCCATCGTGCTCGTCAAATGACGCAAAAAATAACGAAAATAAGATTTTTTGAATAAATTATTCAATTAATTGCTCGTAAAATGATGCGAGAATAATCAAAATGTGCAAGTCATTTGTTAGGTAATGTTTGACGCATCATTTATCCAATTATTGAAATCATTCACACCTGTGAAACTAGGTGTTATAAAAGGGGATCTTCAATTACTTTATTTCATTATTACTTTGAGCTTTGAGCATGGACATACTCAATGCAGTCCAGTTTTCACTTTTGTTAAGGAGAAATGCGGGTGTTGATGGCTGCAGTGCGACAAAGAAGATGCCAGCGAGTGCCAAGGGTTTTCCTGCCTAGGGTTGTCTCCATGCCCTCAGTGACCGAGAGGTGATCTATCAATTTTGACTAAATAGGGCCTCTATTGAGCCACTCACTGAAAGAACTAGGGCAATCCCTGGCATGGGGAAATTGCTATCAGTCCTCTATTTCTTGGCAACTGGATCATTCCAGGCTGTGACAGGTCTATGCGTAGGTATGAGCCAGGCAACCTTCTCATGTCATCTGAAGGTTGTCCTGAATGCTTTGCACCAATGCCTAGTCCATCATGTCCACTTCCCAAATGCAGCGGAGGAGTGACATGCTGTCCAGCTCCAGTTCTATCAAAGGGCTGGATTGCCAAGGGTATTGGGGGCCATAGACTGCACCCATGTCTTGGGCCAGCCTCCCAGGGGTACAGAGGAGCCATACCGGGACCGGAGATTCAACCACTCGCTGAATATCCAGGTCATCTGTGACGCCAGGTTGAGGATAATGAGTGTATGCTCCTGACTCCCTGGCTGCAACCATGATTCCTTCATCCTCCGGAATTCGGCCATATACCATCGGTTCCAGGAGGGCCAAATGCCAGAGGGAATCCTGATCGGTAAATATCTCTTAGATATTCTAACATATGTATATGAAATATTTTAATCATTCTGATTGCTAATGTCAATGATCTATTTTATTTACGCAGGTGATTCTGGATATTCATGTCTTCCGTGGCTGTTCACACCCGTCAAAAACCCAACAGAGTGGAAGAGATGCACTACAACCAGGCACACATCGCCACAAGATCTGTCATTAAGCGCACCTTTGGCGTATTGAAGAGACCTTTCTGCTGCTTGGACATCTCTGGTGGGGTTCTTCAGTACGCCCCCTCCAAAGTCTCCTTAATTTTTATGATTTGCTGTATGTCGCATAACATTGCCCTACAAATCCCTAATATAGATCTGGAGAGCTTGGATAACCAGGAGTATGGAGAATATATTGATCCATTCCTGGAGTATGATGCTCTGGGAGTCCAAGCTCGAACAGACTATATTCAGGCAGTTTTTGGGCAATAATGTTGACTGTGCAACATACAGTTTTTATTTGTGTTTTTATTTACTTTACAGTATTATTTATGATCCAAAAGATGATATATTTTGGAATAAGTTTGAGCAAATATTGTCATTTCAATATCGAAAAAAATATATAGTATATCATTATAAAGCCATTGATTGAAAGTGGTTAGTTTTGGCAAATGTTCCAATTGTTCAATGTAAAGTTGATGAAACACATCAAAATCTCTTTAAATAAAATGTATGGAGATGTACACTTGGCTCTGTTGTTATTTGTAAAGCTATAACAAGAAATATTTTTGAATATGTGTTTAGCTTCTATCTTGGCTTTTTAAAACTGCCCCCTTATTTCAGTTATTTTAGCATACTTTCATTTTAGACAATCACTGTTATCTTCAGGATAACTTAACATGCATGAGCTCAATGTTATCTATATGAATTTAAAAAAAAATATTTATAAATATTCCTTTATTTTTTAGTTCACTGTCACAATAAAATAATATAAAAAAATATATATATAAACCAAAAAAAAAAACTTGGTCTCATTTCTGACAGTATCAGCAATGCACTACAGGTTTATAAATCAATAAATACTCCAAAGGAAGGCACACTGCAAATAACAGCTGTAGTCTCACGTAAAAGGTAAAATCCAATTTCATTATATGCACAAAAATGTAAAAACATAGAAGGGCTCACCAGCCCTGTATAAGCTCACAGGTAAAAACACCAGGTTTATCAGGAAACAATGCAGACGCGTTTCGTAAGCATGCTCACTTGTTCACTGCATAGGGAGTGACCTGTGCACACCTCCATTTATGCCACAAACTTTTAAAGACACAGTATGTACACATGTGACATAAACAATTTGAACGTTAGCAGTTAACTGGCTACAAAAACATTATGTCACTACCTATATTGCAATATAATTTAAGTACATTACAGCTTAGGACAGTAAAATTGATGGTTAATTTATACACATATAATTAATATTAGTGTGATTAGTATGCTTAAACACAGCAATTAGTTATTAGAATTTAAACATGCCACTAAGTACAAATAATATCTTAACTAGGAGACAGGAAAAAATAATATCTATAGATTAAATAAATATATAACTACAATGTGAATAACACATAATT
This sequence comes from Bombina bombina, assembly GCF_027579735.1. Taxonomy (NCBI): domain Eukaryota; kingdom Metazoa; phylum Chordata; class Amphibia; order Anura; family Bombinatoridae; genus Bombina; species Bombina bombina. The sequence continues at coordinate 262,983,595 of NC_069507.1, read as the reverse complement.
TTATATATACAGTTTGTAAGGTACCAAGACTATAAGCTAAGCTTAGCATATATTATGGACTTTATTATTAATCATTTAAAATTTACAGATTTAATCTTATTAATAATATTTGCCATAAAGCACTGTACCTTATTCTAATCTGTATGAAGCTATGTCTATAAAACCTATTCGATTGCATATACTATCTAAGGCCTAGATTTGGAGTTTGGCGGTAGCCGTGAAAACCAGCGTTAGAGGCTCCTAACGCTGGTTTTAGGCTAACTCCGGTATTTGGAGTCACTCAAAAAAGGGTCTAACGCTCACTTTTCAGCCGCGACTTTTCCATACCGCAGATCCCCTTACGTCAATTGCGTATCCTATCTTTTCAATGGGATCTTTCTAACTCCGGTATTTAGAGTCGTGTCTGAAGTGAGCGTTAGAAATCTAACGACAAAACTCCAGCTGCAGAAAAAAGTCAGTAGTTAAGAGCTTTCTAGGCTAACGCCGGTTCATAAAGCTCTTAACTACTGTACTCTAAAGTACACTAACAACCATAAACTACCTATGTACCCCTAAACCGAGGTCCCCCCACATCGCCGCCACTCGATTAAATTTTTTTAACCCCTAATCTGCCGACCGCCACCTACGTTATCCTTATGTACCCCTAATCTGCTGCCCCTAACACCGCCGACCCCTATATTATATTTATTAACCCCTAATCTGCCCCCCACAACGTCGCCGCAAACTACTTACAATAATTAACCCCTAATCTGCCGACCGCAAAGCGCCGCTACTTAAGTTATCCTTATGTACCCCTAATCTGCTGCCCCTAACACCGCTGACCCCTATATTATATTTATTAACCCCTAATCTGCCCCCCACAACGTCGCCTCCACCTGCCTACACTTATTAACCCCTAATCTGCCGACCGCAAAGCGCCGCTACTTAAGTTATCCTTATGTACCCCTAATCTGCTGCCCCTAACACCGCTGACCCCAATATTATATTTATTAAACCCTAATCTGCCCCCCACAATGTCGCCGCTACCTAACTACACTTATTAACCCCTAATCTGCCGAGCAGACCGCACCGCTATTATAATAAAGTTATTAACCCCTAATCCGCCTCACTAACCCTATAATAAATAGTATTAACCCCTAATCTGCCCTCCCTAACATCGCAGACACCTAGCTTCAAACATTAACCCCTAATCTGCCGACCGGAGCTCACCGCTATTCTAATAAATTTTTAAACCCCTAAAGCTAATTCTAACCCTAACCCTAACACCCCCCTAAATTAAATATAATTTAAATCTAACGAAATAAATTAACTCTTATTAAATAACTTATTCCTATTTAAAACTAAATACTTACCTGTAAAATAAATCCTAATATAGCTACAATATAAATTAAAATTACATTGTAGCTATTTTAGGATTAATATTTATTTTACAGGCAACTTTGTAATTATTTTAACCAGGTACAATAGCTATTAAATAGTTAAGAACTATTTAATAGTTACCTAGTTAAAATAATTACAAAATTACCTGTAAAAAAAATCCGAACCTAAGTTACAATTAAACCTAACACTAGACTATCATTAAATTAATTAAATAAAATATCTACAATTACCTACAATTAAACCTAACACTACACTATCAATGCATTAATTAAATAAAATACCTACAAATAACTACAATGAAATAAACTAACTAAAGTACAAAAAATAAAAAAGAACTAAGTTACAAAAAATAAAAAAATATTTACAAACATAAGAAAAATCTTACAACAATTTTAAACTAATTACACCTACTCTAAGCCCCCTAATAAAACAACAAAGACCCCCAAAATAAAAAATGCCCTACCCTATTCTAAATTACTAAAGTTCAAAGCTCTTTTACCTTACCAGCCCTGAACAGGGCCCTTTGCGGGGCATGCCCCAAGAAGTTCAGCTCTTTTGCCTGTAAAAAAAACATACAATACCCCCCCCCCAACATTACAACCCACCACCCACATACCCCTAATCTAACCCAAACCCCCCTTAAATAGACCTAACACTAAGCCCCTGAAGATCATCCTACCTTGTCTTCACCTCACCAGGTATCACCGATCCGTCCTGGCTCCAAAATCTTCATCCAACCCAAGCGGGGGCTAGACATCCATCATCCGGTGGCTGAAGAGGTCCAGAAGAGGCTCCAAAGTCTTCATCCTATCCGGGAAGAAGAGTAGATCCGGACCGGCAACCATCATCTTCCAAGCGGCATCTTCTATCTTCATCCGATGAGGACCGGCTCCATCCTGAAGACCTCCGACGCGGACCCATCTTCATCCGGCGACGTCCAACTGAAGAATGACGGTTCCTTTAAGGGACGTCATCCAAGATGGCGTCCCTCAAATTCCGATTGGCTGATAGGATTCTATCAGCCAATCGGAATTAAGGTAGGAATATTCTGATTGGCTGATGGAATCAGCCAATCAGAATCAAGTTCAATCCAATTGGCTGATCCAATCAGCCAATCAGATTGAGCTCGCATTCTATTGGCTGTTCCGATCAGGAACCGTCATTCTTCAGTTGGACGTCGCCGGATGAAGATGGGTCCGCGTCGGAGGTCTTCAGGATGGAGCCGGTCCTCATCGGATGAAGATAGAAGATGCCTCTTGGAAGATGATGGTTACCGGTCCGGATCTACTCTTCTTCCCGGATAGGATGAAGACTTTGGAGCCTCTTCTGTACCTCTTCAGCCACCGGATGATGGATGTCTAGCCCCCGCTTGGGTTGGATGAAGATTTTGGAGCCAGGACGGATCGGTGATACCTGGTGAGGTGAAGACAAGGTAGGATGATCTTCAGGGGCTTAGTGTTAGGTTTATTTAAGGGGGGTTTGGGTTAGATTAGGGGTATGTTGGTGGTGGGTTGTAATGTTGGGGGGGGTATTGTATGTTTTTTTTTACAGGAAAAAGAGCTGAACTTCTTGGGGTATGCCCCGCAAAGGGCCCTGTTCAGGGCTGGTAAGGTAAAAGAGCTTTGAATTTTAGTAATTTAGAATACGGTAGGGCATTTTTTATTTTGGTATTTTGGGGGTCTTTGTTATTTTATTAGGGGGCTTAGAGTAGGTGTAATTAGTTTAAAATTGTTGTAATATTTTTCTTATGTTTGTAAATATTTTTTTATTTTTTGTAACTTAGTTCTTTTTTATTTTTTGTACTTTAGTTAGTTTATTTCATTGTAGTTATTTGTACATATTGCATTTAATTAATTTATTGATAGTGTAGTGTTAGGTTTAATTGTAGGTAATTGTAGGTATTTTATTTAATTAATTTAATGATAGTATAGTGTTAGGTTTAATTGTAACTTAGGTTAGGATTTATTTTACAGGTAATTTTGTTATTATTTTAACTAGGTAACTATTAAATAGTTAAAGGGCCACTGTAAGTAAATATTTTCTATGCCTGTTACTAACTAACTACCCCAAATACGCTTTTTATCAATAGCATTTCATTAACATATCTCTACCGTATATCAGAAATCTTGTCTGCAAATTTAATTGTTTTCCAAACCCACTCCGTGGGTATCCTTTGCTCTGTACCAATCCGTTTACAATACCTAGGTTTCAAAATGGCGCTTTAAACACAAAGTTATTGGTTTAAGTATTTTGAACATGCAGTGCTGAAAATAGTGGGCAGGATAACGTGACATCATCGGCGAATAAAAGATATAACTTTTAGAACGTTATGAAACTTTGTTTTGGAGAAAATATAGGTCAGTAGGTTTTAATTAATGTTTATTAACTTTAATATGTTAGTTGTTTAGCTTAAAAATTATAACAGAAAGTAATCCTTTAATAACTATTTAATAGCTATTGTACCTGGTTAAAATAATTACAAAGTTGCCTGTAAAATAAATATTAATCCTAAAATAGCTACAATGTAATTATAATTTATATTGTAGCTATATTAGGATTTAGTTTACAGGTAAGTATTTAGCTTTAAATAGGAATAATTTATTTAATAAGAAATAATTTACTTCGTTAGATAAAAATTATATTTAATTTAGGGGGGTGTTAGTGTTAGGGTTAGACTTAGCTTTAGGGGTTAATACATTTATTAGAATAGCGGTGAGCTCCGGTCGGCAGATTAGGTTTTAATAATTGAAGTTAGGTGTCGGCGATGTTAGGGAGGGCAGATTAGGGGTTAATACTATTTATTATAGGGTTAGTGAGGCGGATTAGGGGTTAATAACTTTATTATAATAGCGGTGCGGTCCGCTCGGCAGATTAGGGGTTAATAAGTGTAGGCAGGTGGAGGCGACGTTGTGGGGAGCAGATTAGGGGTTAATAAATATAATATAGGGGTCGACGGTGTTAGGGGCAGCAGATTAGGGGTACATAGGGATAATGTAAGTAGCGGCGGTTTACGGAGCGGCAGATTAGGGGTTAAAAATAATATGCAGGGGTCAGCGATAGCGGGGGCGGCAGATTAGGGGTTAATAAGTGTAAGGTTAGGGGTGTTTAGACTCGGGGTACATGTTAGAGTGTTAGGTGCAGACGTAGGAAGTGTTTACGCATAGCAAACAATGGGGCTGCGTTAGGAGCTGAACGCGGCTTTTTTGCAGGTGTTGCAGGTGCATGAGCCGGTTTTTGAGGCTGGCCGCGTCCGTAAGCAACTCTGGTATCGAGAGTTGAAGTTGCGTTAAAAATGCTCTACGCTCCTTTTTTGGAGCCTAACGCTGACATTATATGGACTCTCAATACCAGAGTTATTTTTATGGTGCGGCCAGAAAAAAGCCGGCGTTAGCTACGCGGGTCCTTACCGACAAAACTCTAAATCTAGCCGTAAGTGAATAGATCCAAATCCCTTCTCATATTTAGTCCCTGTGGGTTGCTAGTTTTTAGAGAGAATATCCAAAAGACCTCTCGCTTATTTAATTTGTCTTCTCTATTCCCTCCTCGTCTCCAAAGGGGAACATGGTCTATCCCTTGTAACGACAGACTAGACATATCAGAATCATGTAGAGTTTTGAAGTGTCTGGAAATTGGAGTGTCAGATGTTTCATCTTTACCAGAATGCAAATGTTCCAGAAACCTGTCCTTAATAGGGCGCTTTGTTTTGCCTACATATTGTATATTACAGATTAAGCATGTCAGTAGGTATACTACATGAATAGTGTTGCAGTTGATATAAAAATTAATCTTATGTTCATTTTGAGTAGCACATGTTTTGCAACCATTCCTTCTACATCTGTAGAAGCCTTTTCTGCCCTTTAACCAGCTTTTATTGGTCTTACTCATAAGGTCAGATGGAGATAAATGATTGGCTAATGTCTTTCCCTTTTTAGATACAAAATTCACACCTTGTTGTACTATTTCTTTTAGAATGGGATCAGTATATAGAATTGGAATACGGTCCTTAATTATATTGCATATTTTGTAATAATCTGTACTGTAAGTTGTTATAAATTTAGGTGTAAACTTATTGACCTGTTTGATGCCTTTCTTTTTATACTTAAGGAGTTCCTTCCTCGGTACATCTTTGATACTATCTTTGGCAGTATTGAGGATTTTATCACTGTAACCTCTTTGTTTTAACCTATTGGTGATTAACTCAGTATTTTCCCTATACGTTTCTTGTGTGGTACAGTTTCTCTTGGCCCTAATATACTCTTCCTTAGGGATATCTCTAAGTACGTGTTTAGGGTGACAGGAATTAAACAGTAATAAGGTGTTACCTGCAGTAGATTTATAAATGAATACATGTCTCTCTCCCCCCCTCTCTCTCTCTCTCTCTCTCTCTCTCTCCCTCTCTCTCTCTCTCTCTCTCTCTCTCTATCTCCCTCTCAATCTCTTTCTCTATCTCTCACTCTCTTAATCTCTCCCTCTCTCTCTCTCTCTCTCTCTCTCTCTCTCTCTCTCTCTCACACACACACAATCTCTCTCTCTGTTTCACTCTCTTTTTTTATAAATATTGATAAAAATAAGTTTTATTCAAATGTGCATCCTTCATTTCTTCTGGATTTATAGCTTACATTCGACTAGATTACGAGTCTTGTTTTAGCCTTAAAAAGCAGCGTTGAGGGGTCCCAGTGCTGCTTTTTAATGCCCGCTGGTATTACGAGTCTGGCAGGTACAGGTGTACCGCTCACTTTTTTTCCGCAATTTTAACATACCGCAAATCCCCTTACGTCAATTGCGTATCCTATCTTTTTAATGGGATTTTCCTAATGCTGGTATTACGAGTCTTGGAAAAAGTGAGCGGTACACCCTCTCCTGTCAAGACTCGTACTGCATTTAAAAGTCAGTAGTTAAGAGTTTTGTGGGCTAATGCTGTAACATAAAACTCTTAACTAAAGTGCTAAAAAGTACACTAACACCCATAAACTACCTATTAACCCCTAAACCGAGCCCCCCCCACATCGCAAACACTTAAGTATAGTTTTTAACCCCTAATCTGCCGACCGGATATCGCCGCCACTTAAATAAATGTATTAACCCCTAAACCGCTGCACTCCCGCCTCGCAAACACTAGTTAAATATTATTAACCCCTAATCTGCCGTCCCTAACATTGCCGAAACCTACCTACATTTATTAACCCCTAATCTGCCGCCCCAACTTTGCCACCACGATACTAAATTTATAAACCCCTAAACCTAAGTCTAACCCTAACCCTAACACCCCCTAACTTAAATATAATTTAAATAAAATGACATAAAATTACTATTATTAACTTAATTATTCCTATTTAAAACTAAATACTTACCTAATAGTTACATTGTAGCCATCTTAGGGTTTATTTTTATTTTACAGGCAACTTTGTATTTATTTTAACTAGGTACAATAGTTATTAAATAGTTATTAACTTTTTAATAACTACCTAGCTAAAATAAAGACAAATTTACCTGTAAAATAAACCCTAACCTAAGTTACAATTACACCTAACACTACACTATAATTAAATTAATTACCTAAACTAACTACAATTAATTACAATTAAATAAAATAAACTAAATTACGAAAAAAAAAACCCACTAAATTACAGAAAATAAAAAAATTATTACAATTGTTTAAACTAATTACACCTAATCGAATCCCCCTAATAAAATAAAAAAGCCCCCAAAATAAAATAATTCCCTACCCTGTACTAAATTACAAATAGCCCTTAAAAGGGCCTTTTGCAGGGGAATTGCCCCAAAGTAATCAGCTCTTTTACCTGTAAAAAAAATACAATACCCCCCCAACATTAAAACCCACCACCCACACACCCAAACCTACTCTAAAACCCACCCAATCACCCCTTAATAAAACCTAACACTAACCCCTTGAAGATCACCCTACCTTGAGACTTCTTCACCCAGCCGGGCACAAGTGGTCCTCCAGAGGGGCAGAAGTCTTCATCCGATCCGGGCAGAAGAAGACCTCCATATGGCCAGAAGTCTTCATCCAGGCGGCATCTTCTATCTTCATCCATCCGGAGTGGCGTCCCTTGAATTCCAATTTTCTGATAGAATTCTATCAGCCAATCGGAATTAAGGTAGGAAAAATCCAATTGGCTGATGCAATCAGCCAATAGAATTGAAGTTCAATCCTATTAGCTGATCCAATCAGCCAATAGGATTGAGCTTGCATTCTATTGGCTGTTCCAATCAGCCAATAGAATGCGAGCTCAATTCTATTGGCTGATTGCATCCAGAGGGGCAGAAGTCTTCATCCGATCCGGGCAGAGGAAGACCTCCATATGGCCAGAAGTCTTCATCCAGGCGGCATCTTCTATCTTCATCCATCCGGAGTGGAGCGGGTCCATCTTGAAGCCAGCCGATGTGGAGCATCCATCTAGACCGACGACTACCCTACGAATGACGGTTCCTTTAAATGATGTCATCCAAGATGGCGTCCCTTGAATTCCAATTTTCTGATAGAATTCTATCAGCCAATCGGAATTAAGGTAGGAAAAATCCAATTGGCTGATGCAATCAGCCAATAGAATTGAAGTTCAATCCTATTAGCTGATCCAATCAGCCAATAGGATTGAGCTTGCATTCTACTGGCTGTTCCAATCAGCCAATAGAATGCGAGCTCAATTCTATTGGCTGATTGCATCAGCCAATAGGATTTTTCCTACCTTACTTCCGATTGGCTGATAGAATCCTATCAGCCAATCGGAATTCAAGGGATGCCATCTTGGATGACGTCATTTAAAGAAACCGTCATTTGTCGGGTAGTCGTCGGTCTGGATGGATGCTCCGCGTTGGCTGGCTTCAAGATGGACCCATTCCACTCCGGATGGATGAATATAGAAGATGCCGCCTGGATATATATATATATATATATATATATATATACATTAAGATGTATTTTTTAATGTTATAAATAATATAGAGACACTGAACCGAAAATATTTTATTTTGTGATTCAGATAGAGCATTACATTTTAAGCAACTTTCTTATCAACTTATATTATCATATTTTATTATTTTTCTTTTTATCTTTATTTGAAATGTAAGAATGTAAGTTTAGATGCAGGACCATTTTTGTTGAACAAAGTGTTTTGTTCTTGTAGATTGTTGGATAAATTCATCCACCAATAAAAAAAAGTGCTGTTCAGAGTTATGAACCACAAAAAAAAATAGTTGCATTTTGTCTTTTAAAAAGATGGCAAGAGAACAAAGAGAAATTGATAATAGGAGAAAATTATAAATTTGCTTAAAATGGCATGCTCTATCTGAATCATGAAAGTAACAAATTGGTTACAGTGTCCATATAAATGATCTATTTGTTTTTAGAATTTGGTTGTTGGTGTTCACTTTCCTTTTCTTTTTTTAAAAGGTCAAAGAATTATGAAATATGAAAATGAATACATTTGAACAAATTTGAAAAAATAAAATATAATTGACTATTACATTTAAATGATGAATACTTCAATTATAATTATGTATTCATGTATCCTTTATTATAATTGAGTGGTTTTTCCAAAAGGTCTATATTATATATTAATTGACTAATAAAATATAAATATGTTGATTAAATTTAAACTTTATTAATAAGACTAGATAATTTCTTACACCTGCATTGAATTTGAACATCAGTCATTTGTAACATGTAAATCAAGCAATAACAAACACATTTATTCATAATTAAAAAATATTTAAATCATATTTTTTAATTTAAAAAACAAATACATAAATACATCAGGAAAGACAGAATAAAACAAATACAAAATAAAATTTAAAATAAAAAATAAGTACAGACATAATAAAACAAATTTTAAAAATAATGTGCACATTAAAAACCAATTACAAGGCTAGACTGGTTTATCCGGCTAAGATAATTGTTGGTAGGGAGGGTGAAATTGATACTTTCAGCAAAGTTGAGGAAATCCAGGCATTTTGCCAGAATATTGGAGTTGAATAAGAGTCTCTATTAGAATGTTAAGATGTTAAGTATCGTATCTATTGAGGAAGATGCTTTTGGTATTTTCAATACACATTAAAGACAAGGCAAGCCATAGAGTATATGGAAGAGGGGAGTTTTACCTGTTTTTAGGACCTTTAGGGACCAGCGGTTCGCAGATGAACGGTAAAATGATTTTGTCGAAACACAGCCCCAAGAACTTAAGTTTAATATTGACTACATTAATACATGTATCTTCACATCTGTGTGTGTGTGTGTGTGGGGTGGCATAGGGCGCAAAGGGGGATTTTTTTCCTCCCCTTTGTTATTTTTTTTTATATAATTTTTTTCCTCTCTCCCGCTCTTATCTTTTCTCTCGGGAGTTAGATGGTTAAATTAAAGTTAGCATCCTGGAACATAGGAGGGATCTCGACACCCAGGAAAAGGAAGTTAAAGATTAGACATGTGGGGGCAAAAAATCTAGATATAGCTTTTATTCAAGAGATACACCTAAAACCAGTAGAGGCTGCTAAACTTAAATGCAAGTGGGTTGGAGAGGTGGTCTTCACCCCCTACTATAGGGCAAAAAGAGGATTGGCTATAATGTTTCATAAACATCTGGAATACCACATAGTCTCAACGGACAACGACGTAGAGGGGAGATACCACATTATAGAAGTATAAAGGGGAATACCTTTGTATTTTGTAATGTATATGGGCCAAATATAGTTGATCCAGAGTTCTGGCAGAACATCAGTTTGAAACTATTTCCCTATATAGGGAAAGACATAGTGATGGTTGGGGACTTTAATATGGCCTTTTCACATATCTTAGATAGATCCAAAGTAAGAAATACTCCTAGGAAAACATGAGAAACTAGAATATTGTGGAGGCTATGTCAGAAACTTGCACTACAGGACATATGGCGAGCACAAAACCCAGACAGTAGAGAGTACACCTGTGTCTCTGGGGTGCATAAATCCTTCTCCAGAATAGACTTTTTTTTGGTGGCTAAACATATGATGAGGATGGGAATTAAGTCAAATATACAGGAAATCGTGGTATCTGATCACGCTATTATTATACTGGAAATAGGATTTAAGGATCCCCTTTCAGTATCTAATTCTAGACTGTTTTTCCCACAATATCTTGCTAATAATGTGCATTTTAAAACATGGTTACAGAACAGATGGAGACAGTTCTATGAGGAGAACGTTGAGCACAGGCACAAACCAGAGATATTCTGGGAAACTGCCAAGGCAGTATTTTGAGGGGAGATCAAAGCATACCTGGATAGAACTAAAGCTATTAGGATCAAAAGGGAAGAACACCTCTCTAATACTCTTAGAAATAACTTTATGAACTATATTAATGATCCCTCTATGATTACATGCAATAAGTATAAGGATAGTAAGACAGCACGGGATATAGAACTGAAACAATACTCAATACTTGAACATCAAAAGCAGAAGGTATTCTTTACAGGGGTACAAGGGAATTCAGCTAAGTATTTAGCCAAAATCTCCAGAACCAGGCAAGCAAAGAATTATATCACGGCTTTGAAGTACAAAAGTAAGATATTCACTGAGGTTTCAGGAATCAGGGAGGCTTTTCAGAATTTTTCCAGGAACTGTATGCACCCAAACAGATTGATGTTCAGAGTAAGGAGCAGTTCTGGCAGAAGATCAATGTACCCCAAATAGATCAAATGGATTTGCAGAAGATAAGTGAACCTATTAGGATAGCAGAAATAGTAAATACGATAAAGAAACTCAAAATAGGAAAATCCCCGGGCCCAGATTAATTACCAGCTGAGTTTTACAAATCACTTATCGATTCGATCCCCCCCAGTCTCTGTGCGTTATTCAATGACTATTATATTAATAGTCAGCCGCAGTCATCACTATTTGTGGAATCTAACTTAGTATTGATTCTTAAGAAATGCAAAGATCCATAGTCACCTACATCTTACAGACCAATATCCTTACTAAATCAGGACTACAAGATCCTTACTGCCATTATCGCAAATAGGTTAAAATCCTGCCTTGGACATATTATACATGTGGACCAAACAGGATTTATGGCAGGTAGGAATCCAGTTAAGAACTTGCGCAGGGTTCAGTTGGTGTTGGATGCCTTTTGGAACAAACCAGAGGGTAAGGGGTCTCACGCCAGGCCGGACCTAGCCATTTTAATGGTTGACGCTGAAAAAGCGTTAAACTCTATTATCTGGGATCATCTTTTTACATCTCTGGAGAAGTTCGGCTTGACTGGAGTTCTTCAACAGTTTATTCGCCAGCTATATCGTGCCCCATGTTCATCAATTATTGTGAATTACGGATAGGTTCCCATTAAAAAGAGGTACGAGACAAGGTTGCCCATTGTCACCACTACTTTTTAATGTTGCCCTTGAACCACTAGCGATTCTTTTGAGACAAGAGCTTCAAGGTATCTACTTAAGCAGGCAAAAACTAGTGCTCTCCCTCTTTGCAGATGATCTACTTCTTTATCTGAGCAACACGGTTGTTGCGGCCCCATGAGTGTTATGTCTATTTGATCTATTCAGCTCCTTTTCAGGTTACAAAATAAACTATGAGAAGTCGGAACTATTATGGATAAATAAACCTATTAACCCCATCCAGCACCCATTCCAGGAAACGGACCAGATTAGGTACCTGGGGATCTCCTTGGCACAAAACCCTAAATGATGGTATGCCTTAAATTTTGTTCAGTGTATTAGAGGTATGGCAGAGAAACTCCATATGTGGGGTGATCTTCCTTTAACATTGACGGCTTGGATTATGTTAATTAAAGTAGTTCTATTCCCCAAATTGCTTTACTTCCTCCAGAATCTTCCCATGCTCCTGTATAGAAAATATATTATTTATCTTAATAGGATTTTTAATAAATTTATCTGGAAGGACAAAAAGCCTTGTATATCTCTCCTCAAACTAACTCTAACCAGAAGATTTGGTGGGATGGCGTGTCCAAATGTTAAATACTATAATTACGCTGCCCTTTGTAAATATGCATTAGATTGGATCGTAGGAAAGGAGCGGGTGACATTTCTTGAAATGGAAGCTAGCATGATAGCCCCCTTTTCCCTACAAGCAATTTTACGCTATCCTGCAGCTAAACTTCCCAGTAACATTGCTCAATTATATTAATTTAAATTTATTATAGCCGCATGGCAGAAAATATGCAGAGAGATTAAATTAAGTTTTGCTAAATCAGAGTTCCTTCCTCTGGTAGGTAACCCAGATTTCCCTCCAGGAGTGGGCACAGTGGTCTACTCATTGTGGGCTGAGAGAGGATTGAAATATGTAGTGCAATTATGCGAGGAGCAGACATTGATAGAGAAGAAGTTTGCTGTTGTGTCTCAAGAATTTGGTATTCCAAAAACACATTTCTACGCTTATCTTCAGGTCAGACATTGGATAGGGGAACTAAGGCAAAAAACAGGGCAAGAGCTAAACATTAGAGAATTGGGGGCACTGATTAAGCAATCTCGGGAGGGCGTGAGGACCATCTCTCCAATCTATAGGTTATTGTTGAATCACCTTGGCGAAAGTAACATGCTGGACATTAAGGCAAAATGGTCTAGGATAAGAGTGGAGGTAGATAGTGATGTGATAAGGCAAAGTATGATATCAGCTGCTAAGGCAGCAGCATCAAGTAGCTATAAAGAATCACATCTGAAAATTATAAATATGGCCTATCTCACCCCAGATAGAATGGTGAAATGGGCACAAGAACAAGCAAACTGCTCTAGATGTGGTTTAGTTAGAGCAGATATTGTCCATTGTTTTTGGTCATGCCCGAAATTTTTTCAATTCTGGCAAAAAATTACTTTTTGGAGCAGTAGGACTTTGGGAATAAGATTTAAACTAGAAATGCAACAGATATTCTTTTTACGTAAATTATCCCTGGAACTGCCTAATGTTAGATTTATTAACTTGCTCATATTGATTGGGAGGAATTTAATACTAAAGACCTGGAAGGGTGAGAAAGGCCTGAAACTGACAGAGTTCCTTAATGCTGTCCAATATCAGAGTTTCGTGGAACAGATCAATTTAAGAAGCCCCAGCTCCAAACAAATTGCTAGTTTTTTTCAATAAATGGAAGCATTACATTAATTCTCTACCAAGACGAGCCCAATCCCAACTTACTATGCCCTTTAAATCGTCTAGCTGGGTTCAGCAGCATATAGAACTAGGGTTATTCCCAAGAATCTGGTTTACAGCAGAATAGCTACAGTTCATAACTGGAATGGAGGAGGGAATGGGAGAAAGGGGGAGGAAGGAGAAGGGGTATTATATTAATGCCCCTCTCACCCCCCCTTTTTTTATCCTTCTCACTCGCAGCCCCTCCCCCCCCACTTGATGAACTAATAGCTAGCCCCAATAAGAATCTAGGGACACATTAATCATATAGACAGATAATGTGTGTATAGCAGACAAGTCAGATGTTAACAAACAAATATGCTTCACACAATGTGCTAAAAAACAATACTCTCCTCATAAAGTGATGCAAAAATGACCGCTGCCTTCCTTCAGTCTCTCACCGGGGACTGTACAAACAATAGGCAATAGAAATAATAAACAAAATTTTGTTTACTTGTTTTTACTGCTCTTGACAAAGACGCTTGAGCGTTGAAACACGTAGAGCTAAAATAAATATTTATATTTTACACACTTGGAATTGCTTTTTTCTGTGACGAGCCGGACTCACTATACCTGATAAGTAAGTTACTACTTGATTTGTAATGAAAGATACTGTTTACTGCTGATGGGGTTTTTAATCCATTTCCAGCCCAGCTGATATCCTCTTTGGAATTTGTTCCCTATTTTCTGAAGAAAGACATATCTTAAAAGCTGAACTCACGTTACTGAAGGAGTGAGTATACTGCACAATATTTACTGGATTTAAACTTGCACATCAAGTCCATTTCCATTTATCATTAGATAATCTAACCTCACATCAAGACCAGTGCCATCTATTTCTATTGCCTATTAATCATATAGACCCAGATGGGTCAGAGCCTTTTAGGCCCTATTCAAAATAATCTGATCACTGGCCGATAGGCTATAAGTAAAGAGCCTTCGTAAGTAAGGTGCCAATTGATTTTATGGACAAATATAAAAAGTTGGTCGAATAACTGAAAGGTGATCTTGTTTATGTTTGCTTTCTTTACTTTTTCCCCTTTGTTTGTGTTTTTTGTTATTTCTCTCATTACGTAATGGTGTTTATTGTTGTTTTATCAGTAAAATGGAATGAAGTTTTTTCAAATAGCTATGGTGAGACAGATATTAAGGTCTGCCATAGGCTCTATAGAATGTCTTTGCTATTATATGTATGCTGTCTACAACAAAATTAAAATAAAATTAAAAAAAAGGCATACTCGTATGTTGGCTACTTTATATCCCGGTTGGTGGCGCACCATGATAACTTGTAGTGTGCGGCTATCAGGTGGACTATTAGTGATCAGATGGTCACTCTATAAATGATCATCATCATCATATTATCCTCGTAGTGGCTTCTGTTTTTTGTTTTTTGCTTACATGACGTCACTTGTCGATAGCAGACTGTCCACAGAGTGGGCAGTTCTCTTGATCCAGTGAGATTGTGGTTCATTTACATGGAGAAAACCATAAGGACCGGGGTCTGGGGCTAGGCCGGTGTGGTATTGAGGGAAGTGTGAGATCATGTTACACTAATATTATGATAACATTACTATGATGATTACACTAGAGTTTGTGTTTACACTATAATTTTTACATGATTATATACTGCACAAACTGTTATGCTATATCACGATTTGTGGGCTATTCATTTGGTACAGCCATATGTTTTGCTCACGGCCTCCAAGGATTGGTGACCTGATCTAGGGGAAGGGTCTATAGGCCTATTTAAGTTTGCTTGTTTGTACACTCTGGTTGTCAGAAGAAGGGAATTTGAGGCCCCAAAATGTCACAAATAAATTTCACATTGATGTCTAAAAAAAAAAAAATAAAATGAGCAAATTAAAACACTCTAATCTTTTTTTTTTTTGGGTGATGGAGAGAGGGTGGGTGATCTCTCCATTGTTCCCCTTAACCCAAAAGTTAAAACAATTGACGATTAAAAATACAGTTGTCTTCATCTGCCCTCTCCTGACGCTGACGTTCTAACTGCTCTTCAGCTTCCCTGGCCCTATCTACTGCTAATCTTTCCCTATCAAAGTTTAGTCTAATCACTATCCCTCTTCCTTTCATAAAAAAATCTATCCCTCTCTAATTCTAATCTGGCACTATCCCTCACACGTTCATATTCAAATCTTTCCCTCTCTAAATCTATTCTAGCTTATTCTATCCTCAACCTTTCCCTCTCTATATCTAATCTTTCCCTATCTACTATAATGCCCCTCTCTAATATCTGCCCCTATTGCTCAACAGATGATCTTAATGACCCATGCAACTCATGGTGATCATCCCGGTACTGCCTGGTCAGATTTAACAATTCCCGAACTGCCTCCTCCTCATTGATGGGAGGCAGTTTGTGGCCAGGATCAGCATGGCCATGAGCTGATGGAGCATGAGCAACAGGTGCAGGAGGGGCACCAGGGTCCAGAACAGCTAGGTCTTCTGGGTTAGGAGGGGCAGCACAGATGAGAGATTCCAATTCAGATGTCCCCTGGGAGATTCCCTGTTCCTGGGATTCTGGATATTGGGTCTCTCCCAGGGATGATTCCTCCATCACAACATCTTTCATCTGTCAAAGAAAACTGTCAATCTCCTCCGAAACATTAAGTGCACGTTCCATATCTAAAGAAATGATAAATTAAAAATATATTGTTATCTAACTTAATGTAAATTGAAAGATTAAATGCATATGATATTAATCATATATCTTCCATGATTTCTATTGAAATAGAAAATGTAAGACACTGTATTTTAACATAAAAGATTTGTATAGTTAATGTTATCTTAACTGGATAAAATAAATAAAAATGTTGAATTATCTTTATTTTTTAAAAAGGGCTTATTATAAAACCTATATCATATTCAACATTATATTAGTATTCACCGTGGAACAGCGTTTTCAACCTATCACTTTTCTTAATTGAACATTTTCAAAATCTGTTTAGACTGTTTCTTAATCCCTGACATGATTACAAGCCCCACTAATGCTGTGAGAAGCTTGAGTAGTGACAATGCTGTTGCGCCGAGAATATCTTAGAGGCCTATTTATCTTAGGTCTGTTGGACATGATCCGACAGTGCAAATCATGTCCACCTTACCTCACTGAATGTGAATGCCCCCTGTAGAGTCACGGACAATGGCTTATCAGCAGAAGGGGGTCAATAAAGAAGATCATACTCGATTGGGGTGAATAGCGGCAAGGTTATGGAGCAGCATTCTTTATACGGCTGTTTCATAACTGCAGTTTCTTGCAAGCCTGCAGGCTCGCAAGAAACTGGTTCTCTCCATCTCCATTTGTAGATTAATAAATGAGAGAGAGAGAGAGAGAGAGAGAGAGAGATAGATTGACTAAGTTTAAAAAATATAACCCAAAAAATATAACATTAATGCTGGTAATAGAGCATGCAATTTGAATGAACTCGATTACGGCCAAAATAAACTTTTCACAATGCTTATATTGTCTAAAATGTAGCCTTCAATGTTCTGTGTTTCTCACTTAATCACTGTTGTTGAAATCTAGACAAACAATTGTCATGCAATACACAGGTGATGATCCAAACCTGTGATTTATTTGAAGTTGAAAAGGACTGTCAATTCAAATATGTTCTTTCATCATTAAAGGGATAGTCTAGTAAGAAATAAACTTTCATGATTCAGATAGATCATGAAATTTTAAGCAACATTATTATTTAATCCTATTATCAATTCGTATTAGTTTTCTTGGTATCTTTATTTTAAAATAGATAGAAAGTAATATTAAAAGCAGGCACATTTTTGTTTCAGTAAATGGATAGCGCTTGGTGATTGGATGTTTACATTTAGACACCAATCAGCAAGCGATACCCAGGTACTGAACCAAAAACGGGCTGTCTTTTAAGCTTACATTCCTGATTTGCAAATAAAGATAACAAGAGAATAAATAAAAATTGATGAGAGGAGTAAATTTGAAGCTTTATTTAAATTGTATGCTCTATCTGAACCATTACATTTTAATGTTAACTATACTATCCCTTTAAGCTATAGAATACAAAATTAAATTTCAAATTAAATATAGTTCTATTTAATTTTATTAATTTACTCAGTATCTTTGGTTGAAGGAGCAACAATGCACTACTGTTTGCAGACTGAACACATTGGTGAGCCAATCACAATCAGTATATAAGTATATCTATCTATCTATCTATACATGTATGCATGTACCAATCATCATCTATAAGCTTGGTTCTTTGATACTACAGAGCTTTCAAAGTTAACCTTTTCATCAAAAGTATAACAATTGAATGATGCAAATTAATGAATATATTTACATTTTCAATATGATTAATCTAGTATTCTCTATACTAACCCACTGAATAAGGGTTTGTGTTTCATGTGACTCTAAATGTATGGCTAACTAAAGATAATAAAAATAATTTAATTTAACTATAGGTAAATTTCCGTATGTGTATCTAAAATAAATGTTCTATGTAAATGAGAAATAACAGCATTTGACTGTACTATTCTTTTAAATACTATGAAATGAGAGATTATCTAAACAATCTATGTTATTTCACATTAATGTTTATGAAAGTGATATTCTTCATTAATACAAATTTAACTTTCACATTGAGCTATTGACATTCCCGATAATCTGAGCACACATAACATTCATGTTTGATCTTGTTTTTGTTACCTGAGGAGGAGATCATAGATCTTGGAGGGGGTCTCAAAGCCCTTCGGACCTCAGCTGTATAATAAAAATAGAATATACATAGTTTTAATTAAAAGCAAAGGAATAATAAAAAACATACCTGTAGAACGGTCAATGCTTGCTCCATCAGGGGTGCTGCACATAATGTCCGGGTGTGTAGCGGCCGAGGAGAAGCTGTGGCTGGATTCAGTGTGGATACTGACGGGCAATAGGAGGGTCTCATCTCCAGCCGTGGCAGCATCATCATCAGCTGTACCTGCAGCAGCAGCAGCTGCTGCAGCACTGGTAGATGCTTAAACAAAATACAAGAAATAAAAGATTATTATCAACATAATTGAACATCATAATCTCAATAACCATAAGATTTTGAAAGATTTGTTCAAAATTTGTGCGACATCAAAAAAGCATGTAATAGAATGTTACCTGCCAACTCGTCAGTATCATGCCCCACCAAATCCAGACCGAGCATCATGTTTACTCCCAGCTTCTCCCTCAGCTGAATCTCATACTCTGAGAGTTCAGCCGTATATGGCGTGCCACCACCGGTAGAAGGTGCAGCATTCTTCTCCCTGGCCAGCTTGGCCTTCAAAATTCTCTTGATGTCAGAGAATCTTTTCTTACAGTGCTCCACCATTTTGGGATGAGTGCCTTCGGTGGAGACACTGCCAGCTATTGCTCTCCAGATCTCTTGTTTTCTGGAGAGCGAGGTCTTTTGGGCTTTGGAACCATAAATAAAATCATAATTCTCTAAAACAAGGGTAACTAAAACTTTGTTTTGCTCAAAATTAAACTGGGTATTTCTCCCAGACATAACAAAACAAAATAATATAGCACACAAATGTTGCAAGAATAAATTTAATGAAAACAAATACCTACAGCTCTTGTCAAAGCTTAGTAGGACTTAATAGATTCAATTTTAAGTTCCCTTTTATAGATAGTTAATACGTAGACAATCAGCCGTTAACAATTATACAATCATCAGCAACTTTTACAGTATTAGGACATATTTTTTATAATTCCGTCATTAATGACGCCTGTTTAATATAATCTTCAAACAATAACTATCTATAATTGTGATTTTAATGTCGCACTGA
The DNA here is from genome assembly GCF_027579735.1 of Bombina bombina. Lineage (NCBI taxonomy): Eukaryota > Metazoa > Chordata > Amphibia > Anura > Bombinatoridae > Bombina > Bombina bombina. The sequence goes on along the minus strand of NC_069507.1, from coordinate 262,964,272 downwards.
AATAATATTAACGAATTTGTTAAAATGTATTTATAGCGCAATATAAATTAGTTAGTGATGGTGAATTGGTCATCCTTGTCTCCAGGGTGTCATACTTGTCTACAGGGTGTCATACTTGTCTACAGGGTGTCATACTTGTCTACAGGGTGTCATACTTGTCTACAGGGTGTACCATTTCACACAGATTATGTGAGAGAGGGCTATTGTCCAAAAGGAGAGGGATTGCATCTTTAAATATTTGATAATACTCAAGACGCATGAAACCAGACAATCCTATGATCAAATGTATGTTTTTTAAAAAAAAATCTGGATAACTAACACAAACAATACATTTCATTTTATTGACAGTCAGTCATTAGTGACGCATATATTATTATTTATTGAAAAAGTTTGTATTACATAGTAATCTTCATGAACACATGATAAATATAATCCGCTAACCAAATATTAATATTTTTATTTACACTTGCAATAACCAATCAGATTTCTCTATAATTGGTATATTTGTGTCGCACTTAAAAATTATTTTATATAATTTTTGAGAGTTAAAAATGGCGCGACCTCCAATGTTTACTGAGGGATAATTATTGATCCTTGTCTATGGGATGGATCGCTATTTCCCTAGGCACATAGGAGGTGTGAGAGGGATCCAGCACGAGGATAGAGACCTCATCATCTATGAGATGATGTGGAGAATGAGAAGGGTGTCTGGGGTCCGCCGATCTAGGCACAGTTGTCTACAGAGGTTTTCGGACCTCCGAAGATGTGAGTCTGAGCGATATCGCGATTTGTGATCGCTCATTCGAGCATGTAAGTATATTGTGTATTGTACTTATAAATTATGGATACTTCAATGACACATATCTTTAAAACCAAAAAAGGTTGAATTTGAAATGACTTTCTAAGCTAATCATATTTATTATATTTTATTCAGTAAATATCTTAAATGTATTTGATAATAATAAAAGTTTTGTTGAAGCAGGCCCATCTTAATATTATTATTTTTTTTGTTTTCTATCGGCTAGATTACGAGTTTTTGTCGGTAAAGCTGTGCGGTGCTAACGCTCATTTTTTTCTCACCGCTCACTTAAGACAGCGCTGGTATTACAAGCTTTCTGCAAGCCGGCGTAAGCCGCAGAAAACTGAGCGTTGAACAAAATTTAGCTCCACATCTCACCACAATACCAGCGCTGCTTACAGTAGCGGTGAGCTGGAAAAACATGCTTGTGCACGATTTCCCCATAGGAAACAACGGGGCTGAGCTGGCTGAAAAAAAACCTAACACCTGCAAAAATGCAGTGTTCAGCAACTAATGCAGCCCCATTGATTCCTATGGGAAAATAAAAAATATGTCTACACCTAACACCCTTACATGAACCCTGAGTCTAAACACCCCTAATCTTACACTTATTAACCCCTAATCTGCCGCCCCCGACATTGCTGACACTTTCATTATATTATTAACCCCTAATCTGCCGCTCCGGACATCGCCGCCACCTACATTATACTTATTAACCCCTAATCTGCTGCCCCTAACATCGCCGACACCTACATTATATTTATTAACCCCTAATCTGCTGACCCCAATGTCACCGTCACCTACCTACAATTATTAACCCCTAATCTGCCGCCCCCAACGTCGCCGCCACTATAATAAAGTTATTAACCCCTAAACCTAAATCTAACCCTAACCCCCCCTAATTTAAATATAATTTAAAATAATCTAAATAAAATTACTACAATTAAATAAATTAATCCTATTTAAAACTAAATACTTACCTATAAAATAAACCCTAAGGCCTAGATTTGGAGTTCGGCGGTAGCCGTCAAAACCAGCGTTAGAGGCTCCTAACGCTGGTTTTGGGCGCCCGCTGGTATTTGGAGTCAGTGATTAAAGGGTCTAACGCTCACTTTTCAGCCACGACTTTTCCATACCGCAGATCCCCCTACGCCATTTGCGTAGCCTATCTTTTCAATGGGATCTTTCTAACGCTGGTATTTAGAGTCGTTTCTGCAGTGAGCGTTAGAGCTCTAACGACAAGATTCCAGCCGCCTGAAAATAGCAGGAGTTAAGAGCTTTCTGGCTAACGCCGGTTTATAAAGCTCTTAACTACTGTACCCTAAAGTACACTAACACCCATAAACTACCTATGTACCCCTAAACCGAGCTCCCCCCACATCGCCGCCACTCGATTAAAATTTTTAACCCCTAATCTGCCGACCGCCACCAACGTTATACTTATGTACCCCTAATCTGCTGCCCCTAACCCCGCCGACCCCTATATTATATTTCTTAACCCCTAACTTGCCCCCCACAACGTCGCCGCAAGCTACTTAAAATAATTAACCCCTAATCTTCCGACCGCAAATCGCCGCCACCTACGTTATCCCTATGTACCCCTAATCTGCTACCCCTAACACCGCCGACCCCTATATTATATTTATTAACCCCTAATCTGCCCCCCTCAACGTCGCCGACACCTGCCTACACTTATTAACTCCTAATCTGCCGAGCGGACCTGAGCGCTACTATAATAAAGTTATTAGCCCCTAATCCGCCTCACTAACCCTATCATAAATAGTATTAACCCCTAATCTGCCCTCCCTAACATCGCCGACACCTACCTTCAATTATTAACCCCTAATCTTCCGATCGGAGCTCACCGCTATTCTAATAAATGTATTAACCCCTAAAGCTAAGTCTAACCCTAACACTAACACCCCCCTAACTTAAATAAAATTTACATCTTACGAAATAAATTAACTCTTATTAAATAAATTAATCCTATTTAAAGCTAAATACTTACCTGTAAAATAAACCCTAATATAGCTACAATATAAATTATAATTATATTATAGCTATTTTAGGATTAATATTTATTTTACAGGCAACTTTGTATTTATTTTAACCAGGTACAATAGCTATTAAATAGTTAAGAACTATTTAATAGTTACCTAGTTAAAATAATTACAAATTTACCTGTAAAATAAATCCTAACCTAAGATATAATTAAACCTAACACTACCCTATCAATAAAATAATTAAATAAACTACCTACAATTACCTACAATTAACCTAACACTACACTATCAATAAATTAATTAAACACAATTGCTACAAATAAATACAATTAAATAAACTATCTAAAGTACAAAAAATAAAAAAGAACTAAGTTACAGAAAATAAAAAAATATTTACAAACATAAGAAAAATATTACAACAATTTTAAACTAATTACACCTACTCTAAGCCCCCTAATAAAATAACAAAGCCCCCCAAAATAAAAAATTCCCTACCCTATTCTAAATTAAAAAAGTTACAAGCTCTTTTACCTTACCAGCCCTGAACAGGGCCCTTTGCGGGGCATGCCCCAAGAAGTTCAGCTCTTTTGCCTGTAAAAAAAAACATACAATACCCCCCCCCCAACATTACAACCCACCACCCACATACCCCTAATCTAACCCAAACCCCCCTTAAATAAACCTAACACTAAGCCCCTGAAGATCTTCCTACCTTGTCTTCACCATCCAGGTATCACCGATCCGTCCTGGCTCCAAGATCTTCATCCAACCCAAGGGGGGGTTGGCGATCCATAATCCGGTGCTGAAGAGGTCCAGAAGAGGCTCCAAAGTCTTCCTCCTATCCGGCAAGAAGAGGACATCCGGACCGGCAAACATCTTCTCCAAGCGGCATCTTCGATCTTCTTCCATCCGGTGCGGAGCGGGTCCATCTTGAAGCAGGCGACGCGGATCCATCCTCTTCTTCCGATGTCTCCCGACTAATGACGGTTCCTTTAAGGGACGTCATCCAAGATGGCGTCCCTCGAATTCCGATTGGCTGATAGGATTCTATCAGCCAATCGGAATTAAGGTAGGAATTTTCTGATTGGCTGATGGAATCAGCCAATCAGAATCTAGTTCAATCCGATTGGCCGATCCAATCAGCCAATCAGATTGAGCTCGCATTCTATTGGCTGATCAGGCAAAAGAGCTGAACTTCTTGGGGCATGCCCCGCAAAGGGCCCTGTTCAGGGCTGGTAAGGTAAAAGAGCTTGTAACTTTTTTAATTTAGAATAGGGTAGGGAATTTTTTATTTTGGGGGGCTTTGTTATTTTATTAGGGGGCTTAGAGTAGGTGTAATTAGTTTAAAATTGTTGTAATATTTTTCTTATGTTTGTAAATATTTTTTTATTTTCTGTAACTTAGTTCTTTTTTATTTTTTGTACTTTAGATAGTTTATTTAATTGTATTTATTTGTAGCAATTGTGTTTAATTAATTTATTGATAGTGTAGTGTTAGGTTAATTGTAGGTAATTGTAGGTAGTTTATTTAATTATTTTATTGATAGGGTAGTGTTAGGTTTAATTATATCTTAGGTTAGGATTTATTTTACAGGTAAATTTGTTATTATTTTAACTAGGTAACTATTAAATAGTTCTTAACTATTTAATAGCTATTGTACCTGGTTAAAATAATTACAAAGTTGCCTGTAAAATAAATATTAATCCTAAAATAGCTATAATATAATTATAATTTATATTGTAGCTATATTAGGGTTTATTTTACAGGTAAGTATTTAGCTTTAAATAGGAATAATTTATTTAATAAGAGTTAATTTATTTCGTTAGATGTAAATTATATTTAATTTAGGGGGGTGTTAGTGTTAGGGTTAGACTTAGCTTTAGGGGTTAATACATTTATTAGAATAGCGGTGAGCTCCGGTCGTCAGATTAGGGGTTAATAATTGAAGTTAGGTGTCGGCGATGTTAGGGAGGGCAGATTAGGGGTTAATACTATTTATGATAGGGTTAGTGAGGCGGATTAGGGGTTAATAACTTTATTATAGTAGCGCTCAGGTCCGCTCGGCAGATTAGGGGTTAATAAGTGTAGGTAGGTGTCGGCGACGTTGTGGGGGGCAGGTTAGGGGTTAATAAATATAATATAGGGGTCTGCGGTGTTAGGGGCAGCAGATTAGGGGTACATAGGGATAACGTTGGTTGCGGCGGTGTACGGAGCGGCAGATTAGGGGTTAATAATAATATGCAGGGGTCAGCGATAGCGGGGGCGTCACATTAGGGGTTAATAAGTGTAAGGTTAGGGGTGTTTAGACTCGGGGTACATGTTAGAGTGTTAGGTGCAGACGTAGGAAGTGTTTCCCCATAGGAAACAATGGGGCTGCGTTAGGAGCTGAACGCTGCTTTTTTGCAGGTGTTAGGTTTTTTTTCAGCTCAAACAGCCCCATTGTTTCCTATGGGAGAATCGTGCACGAGCACGTTTTTGATGCCGGCCGCGTCCGTAAGCAACTCTGGTATCGAGAGTTGCATTTGCGGTAAAAATGCTCTACGCTCCTTTTTTGGAGCCTAACGCAGCATTTGTTTGAACTCTCGATACCAGAGTTAAATTTATGGTGCGGCCAGAAAAAAACCCGCGGAGCGTTAACAGCCCTTTTACCGCCAAACTCCAAATCTAGGCCTAAGATAGCTACAATATAACTTATAGTTACATTGTATCTAGCTTAGGATTTATTTTTATTTTACAGGCAAGTTTGTATTTATTTTAACTAGGTAGAATAGTTATTAAATAGTTATTAACTATTTAATAACTACCTAGCTAAAATAAGTACAAATTTACCTGTAAAATAAACCCTAACCTAAGTTACAATTTCACCTAACACTACACTATAATTAAATTAATTACTTAAACTAACTACAATTAATTACAATTAAATACAATTATCTAAAGTACAAAAAAACACTAAATTACAAAAAATAATAAAAGAATTACAAGAAATTTAAATTAATTACACCTAATCTAATCCCCCTAATAAAATAATAAAGCCCCCCAAAATAAAAAAAATCCCTACCCTATACTAAATTACAAATAGCCCTTAAAAGGGCCTTTCGCGGGGCATTGCCCCAAAGTAATTAGTTCTTTTACCTGTAAAAAAAAAATAGAATACCCCCCCAAAGTGGTCCTCCAGAGGGGCAGAATTCTTCAAGGAGGGTCAATGGCAACAGCGATGAGGAGCGGTTGCTCCTCGGTGTTGCCATAGAAACCGGATGTGGAAGTCCCTGATATCCAAGGTAATTTTCAATTCTCATACTATGTTTGCATTATTTAACATTACAATTTGTTTATTTTTCAAGGTTCTTTCAGGGTGCAGGTTGAAGGGACACTAAACAAAAACATTTTCTTTCATGATTCAGATAGAGAATACAATTGTAAAAAAGCTTACAATTTAGTTATAATATTCAATTTACTTAATTATTTAGCTTTCCTTTGTTTAAGTGATAACAATGTATATGGGTGAGACAATTACACAAGGCATCTATGATCATTAAAAATTCTTCAACAACAGAGCATATCTAGATATGCTTTTCATCAAAGTATAGTAGAAGAATGAAGCAAATTATAAAATCGAAAAAAATGTATAAAGATTTAAAACATTATAGTCTCTTTCTAAATGCTGAAAGAAAAAATGTGTTTTGCATGTCCATTTAATGTATTTATTTTTAAATTATTTGTATAGAGGATTTTTGTATTAGTTTTTAATGAAGTATTTGGTGTATAATATAGGAGTTGTCATTGCTCATACTAACAATTTTTCATTATTGTGCTTCATCTCTGACAGACGACCAAGTACCGGGGAATGATTTGGAACCGCATTTTTCACTGGCGGTAGTTCAAGAGGAGGTGGCTCAAGTTGAATGTAAATAAAAATAATATAATGTTTTAAAAAATTTAACTTGAAAAAGAATTTATCTAACATATTTTCTTTTGGTCTTTTTCTAGATCAAGATCAGGGCACACAAACTGAGCCATTCCTCCGAGAGATATTTGAGGATCTTGCACAGGGCCTCAATATTGTGTCCAGGGCTTTGCGGGCCCTGCAGGAGGCCATGAATTGATTTTAACAGTTATTCCAATTTATATTTTTGATATATTTAAAAAAAAAAAAGTTTGATATAAATATATATTTAATCTAAATTTTTGTGTCGCTGTATTCATTTAAATATTAATTTCAAGTGACATGAAACAAAAATATATATAGAAATATTTATAAATAGCACACAATGTGGTAAATTTATATATTTATTATACATTTGGTTTCTCAACTTCTTTTAAATACAATTTAAAGACGAGAATATGCCGATAAACTATATAGCTGCTGATTGATGAATGCACATACATACATCGAGGCACATTTATTTAGGGCCCGTGTTTCTGGCGAGTATTCAGACTCACCAGAAACAAAAGTTATGGAGCAGCGGTCTAAAGATCGCTGCTCCATAACCCTGTCCACCTGCTCTGATGAGGCGGACAGGAATCTCAACAATTCAAAACGATCCAGTACGATCGGGTTGATTGACACCCCCTGCTGGTGGCCAATTGTCTGCAAGTCTGCAGGGGGCGACGTTGCACCAGCAGCTCACAAGAGCTGCTGGTGCAATGCTGAATACGGAGAGCATATTGCTCTCCGCATTCAGCGAGGTCTGTCGGACCTGATCTGCACTGTCGGATCAGTTCCGACAGATATTTGTTAAATCGGACTCATCATATGATTGGCTTGCTCATGTGCATTGCTATTTCTATTAGAAAAGGTTATCTGAGGATTAAAGTGAAAATCAATATCAATTTTATTGTTCATGCTTCAGATAGAGCGTACAATTTTAATCAACTTTGTAAGAGTCACATTCTCAAATTGTCATCAGTCTATTTGTATCTGTATTTTAAATCAAACATTTAAATTTATTAATCGGGACAATTTTTATTAAAAACATGAGTTGATCTTGCTGATTGAACATCACCAATAAAATAGTGCTTTCCGTGGTGGTTCAATTGAATTTATCTTGCTCCTCATCCTAGATGCCTTCCTTTTAAAATAAAGATAACAAAAGAACTAATTAAAATGGTTAATAGGAATAATTTAGAAAATTGATTTCAATTGAATGTTCAATCTGAATTCTGAAAGTACATAAATGTGCTTAGTGTCCCTTTAGTAAAAGTTAAACGTTTGTATTGTTGCTTGAAATTATATTCTATGATATTGGTGTCCCATTAATTAATCACAAATATATTTTAAAAAAAAATATGTATATTTAGATAGATATATACATAAATACATCTATCATTATGTTTACATTAAATAGATAAATATGTACATACATACATACAGATAGAGATATATCAAGGAATATATATGTTTGATGCTGCAAGACAATGAAGCATATACCCTAATAAGTCAATTACAAACTATTAAATATGTATACCCTTCAAAGAATGCAAATATATTATTGATCTAAATTTGGTGCATTAGTAGATATAGGGATAAAAAAAAAAAGTGCTTTTGATGGAAAAGGCTCCAACTTTGTCTCTCTTTAAAAATCAGGAACTACATATTTTGTGCACAGTTTTGCACCTAACTTGTCGCAATAATAGATATACAGAGACAACAAAAGAACTACAGAACTGGCTCAATTAGCAGCTAGCTCCCACTATTGTAACTTAATATTTTATTTCCTATCCCTTTCAAATAGCTATAGTTTTGAAATAAATACATATTATACTCTGATTACGTTATATTTGCAACATATATGTATGTGAATATACATACTAAAATATGTATATACAATTATAAAAATAACTCTAATTCCCTCTCCATTTTGCAAAGAATATGTCGCTACTTGCTATCTTTAAAGTCGATTTAAAAATTATTTTTTTTTAGAATATTTATATACAATAATGTGCTGATGAGAAATGTGCTATGTTCGTGGACAGTACTGAAATGATATAAAGTTGTGAAAAGCCCGAACAGCCGCAAGATCGATAACTGTTAGTTAAAATCAGTCTGAGTTTTGTGAGCGTATTGATGCCCGCGAATGCACCATAGTTGACGCTTTGATAAGTATGGGTCTATGTCTCAATCTCTCTCTCTCTTTCTCTTTCTTTCTTTCTTTCTTTCTCTCTTTCTTTCTTTCTTTCTTTCTTTCTTTCTTTCTCTCTCTCTCTTTCTTTTTTCTTTCTCTTTTTTTCTTTCTTTCTTTCTCTCTTTCCTTTTCTCTTTCTCTCTCTCTATTTCTTTCTTTTTATCTTTTGTTCTTTTTTTCTTTCTTTCTTCCCCCTCTCTCTTTGGCCCCTACTTATCAAGCCGTCAACCGCAAATACGCTGGAATTCCGCAGCGTATTTGTGGTGAGCTTGATTCCCCTTAGTTATCAAACCCTACAGACTGGCAAAAGTAGAAATTTGTGATGCAACATACGATCCGCCAGTCTCAGTCCGACACAGAACGATGCTTATGTCACTACAGATGTTCCGAATGCAAATTCGGCACTATCTGACTACTTTTGCTAGTTATCAAATACCTACCTGGTACGCTCGCCACTATTCCGGCCCAGCGTACCTGGTTTTCAATTCGCCACCCTGGAGGCTGCGGATACCATAGGAACCAAGGACCACTTCTGCTGGATTCATTAAGGACATCTTGCCGCTTGGATGAAGACTTCTGGTAAGTGAATCTTCTGGGGGTTAGTGTTAGGATTTGTAAGGGTGTATTGGCTGGGTTTTATTTTTAGGTTAGGGTTTGGGCACTTGAAAAAGAGCTAAATGCCCTTTTAAGGGCAATGCCCATCCAAATGCCCTTTTCAGGGCAATGGGGAGGTTAAGTTTTTTTAAGTTAGTAATTTATTTGGGGGTAGGTTGTGTGGGTGGTGGGTTTTACTGTTGGGGGGTTGTGTGTATTTTTTTTACAGGTAAAAGAGCTAATTACTTTGGGGCAATGCCCCGCAAAATGCCCTTTTAAGGGCTAATGGTAGTTTAGTTTAGGCTAGGGTTTTTTTTATTTTGGGGGGGATTTTTTATTTTGATAGGGCTATTAGATTAGGTGTAATCAGTTTAAAGATCTGTAATTTGTTTTTTATTTTCTGTAATTTAGTGTTTTTTTTTTGTAATTTAGTTAATTTAATTTATTTAATTGTATTTAATTTAGGGAATTTATTTAATTGTAGTGTAGTGTTAGTGTAACTTAGGTTAGGTTTTATTTTACAGGTCAATTTGTATTTATTTTAGCTAGGTAGTTATTAAATAGTTAATAACTATTTAGTAACTATTCTACCCAGTTAAAATAAATACAAACTTGCCTGTAAAATATAAATAAAACCTAAGCTAGATACAATGTAACTATTAGTTATATTGTAGCTACTTTAGGGTTTATTTTATAGGTATTTAGTTTTAAATAGGAATTATTTAGTTATTAATAGTAGGTTTTATTTAGATTTATTTAAATTATATTAGGGTTAGACTTAGGTTAGGGCTAGACTTAGGTTTAGGGGTTAATAAATTTAAAATAGTGGCGGAGACATTGGGGGCGGCAGATTAGGGGTTAATAAATATAATGTAGGTGGCGGCGGTGTAGGGGGCAGCAGATTAGGGGTAATAAATATAATGTAGGTGGCGGTGGTGTAGGGGGTGGCAGATTAGGGGTTAATAACATAATGTAGGTGGCGGTGGGCTCTGGGAGCGGCGGTTTAGGGGTTAATAACTTTATTTAGTTGCGGTGGGCTCCGGGAGTGGCGGTTTAGGGGTTAAACAGTTTAGTATAGTGGCGGTGTTTAGTGACAGTATACAAATAAATCTGTGAAGAAGCCGAATAGCAGTGAGATCGATGACTGTTAGTTAACAACAGTCCGCTGCTTATCGTCTCGTACTTGGTGCGCGGCTTTTTGACAGCTTTTTTGATAATATTGGAGAACGTATTCAGGTCCGCGGCAGCAATGTTAGGCGATCTTAGGCGAGCGTATTGGTGCCATCGAATGCAAGTAAATTGATGGCTTAATAAGTAGGGGCCTTTGTCGCAGTCTCTCTCTTTCTCTCTTTCTTTCTTTCTCTCTCTCTACTTTCTTCCCATCTCTCTCTCTCTCTCTCTTTCTTTCTTTCTCTCACTTTCTTTCTCTTTCTTTTTTCTTTCTCTCTCCCTTTCTCTTTCTCTCTCTCTCTCTTTCTTTTGTCTTTCTCTTTTTTCTTTCTTTCTCTCTTTCCTTTTCTCTTTCTCTCTCTCTCTTTTTTTCTTTCTCTTTCTCTTACTTTCTCTTTCTTTCTTTCTTTCTTTCTTTCTTTCTTTCTTTCTTTCTTTCTTACTCTCACTTTCTTTCTTTCTTTTTTCTTTTTTTCTTTCTTTCTTTCTTTCTTTCTTTCTTTCTCTCTCTCTTTCTCTCTCTTTCTCTCTCTCTCTCTCTCTCTCTTTCTTTCTCTCTTTATTTCTCTCTCTCTCTTTCTTTCTGTCTTTCTTTCTTTCTTTCTCTCCCCTCTCTCTCTCTCTCTCTCTCTCTCTCTCTTTCAACCTGCTGATAATGTAATATTATCGTTTAAGGTATTAGTCTTGAAATGTATTGCTATTTAGCATTTTTTTAAAGGCCCAAGATTTTTAAGTCTCTACAAAAGAGAGAAGCACTGAAACCAGGGAATAAAACATGGAACATTAGCTTGTTGAATGTCTTGTACCCACCGAGGTGATTTCACTTTTTGCCCAGCATGTGCCACAGAAATAAACTTTACTGTAGTATATTATTGTCGTCTTGCCTAAAAGTGACAGTGTAGTGTGAAATACAAAGCAATTCCTCTCTGCACAAAAGGTAAGAAGTGCTCAAATCAGGGAACAAACAATAGCAAAATAGCTTGTTCTACAGCCATTTACCACCCAAGGAATTAGCTTGTTCTACCGCCAGTTACCACCCCAGGAAATAGCTTGTTCTACCGCCAGTTACCACCCCAGGAAATAGCTTGTTCTACCGCCAGTTACCACCCCAGGAAATAGCTTGTTCTACCGCCAGTTACCACCCCAGGAAATAGCTTGTTCTACAGCCAGTTACCACCCCAGAAGATAGCTTGCTATACAGCCAGTTACCACCCCAGGAAATAGCTTGTTCTACAGCCAGTTACCACCCCAGGAAATAGCTTGTTCTATAGCTAGTTCCCACCCCAGGAAATAACTTGTTCTACCGCCAGTTACCACCCCAGGAAATAGCTTGTTCTACAGCCAGTTACCACCCAAGGAATTAGCTTGTTCTATAGCTAGTTACCACCCCAGGAAATAGCTTGTTCTATAGCTAATTACCACCCCAGGAAATAGCCTGTTCTATAGCCAGTTACTACCCTAGGGAATAGCTTGTTCTATAGCCAGTTACCACCACATTAAATAGCTTGTTCTAAAGTTAGGTACTACCCCAGAAAATAGCATGTTCTACAGCCAGTTACCACTCAAGGAATTAGCTTGTTCTATAGCTAGTTACCACCCCAAGAAATAGCTTGTTCTACAGCCAGTTACCACCCCAAGAAATAGCTTGTTCTATAGCTAGTTACCACCCAAGCAAATAGTGTACTCTATAGCTAGTTACCACCCCAGGAAATAGCTTGTTCTAAAGCTAGTTAACACCCCAGGAAATAGCTTGTTCTATAGCTAGTTACTACCCCAGGAAATAGCTTGTTCTATCTATAGCTAGTTAACACCACAGGAAAGAGCTTGTTTTATAGCCAGTTACCACCCCAGGAAATAGCTTGTTCTATAGACAGTTAGCACCCAAGGAAATAGCTTGTTCTCTAGCTAGTTAGCACCCCAGGAAATATCATGTTCAATAGACAGTTACCACCCAAGGAAATTGCTTGTTCTATAGCCAGTTACCACCCAAGGAAATAGCGTGTTCTATAGCTACTTACCACCCTAGGGAATAGCTTGTTCTATAGCTAGTTTACACCCCCAAAAAATAGTCTGTTCTATAGCTAGTTACCACCCCAGGAAATAGCTTGATCTATAGCCAGTTACCACCCCAGGACATAGCTTGTTCTATAGCTAGTTACCACCCCAGGAAATAGCGTGTTATATAGCTTGTTAGCACCCCAGGAAATAGCTTGTTCTATAGCTAGTTAAAAGTTCAATAAATATCTTGTTCTATTGCTAGTTACCACCCCAGGAAATAGTTTTTTATATAGCTAGTTAAAACCCCATTAAATATCTTTTTCGATATATAGTTACCAACCAAGGAAATTGCTAGTTCTATAGATGGTTACCATCCCAGGAAATTGCTTGTTCTATAGATAGTTAAAACCCTAGGAAATAGCTTGTCCTATAGCTAGTTACCACCCCAGGAAATATTTTGTTATATAGCTAGTTACCACTCCAGAAAATAACGTGTTCTATAGCTAGGTAACACCCCAGTAAATATCTTGTTATATAGATAGTTACCACCCAAGGAAATATTGTGTTCTATAGCTAATTACTACCCCAGGAAATAGCTTGTTCTATAGCCATTTACCACCCTAGGAAGTAGCTTGTTCTATAGCCATTTACCACACTAGGAAGTAACTTGTTCTATAGCCAGTTACCACCCAAGGAGATTGCTTGTTCTATCGCCAGTTACCACAGCAGGGAATAGCTTGTTCTATAGCCAGTTACACCCTAGGAAATTGCTTGTTCTATAGCCAGTTAGCACCCCAAGAAATAGCTTGTTCTATCGCCAGTTACCACCCCAGAGAATAACTTGTTCTATAGCCAGTTACCACTCTAGGAAATAGCTTGATCTATAGCTAGTTATTACCCCAGGAAATAGCTTGTTATTTAGCCAGTTACCACCCAAGGGAATAGCTTGTTCTATTGCTAGTTACCACCCCAGAAAATAGTTTGTTTTATAGCTAGTTACCACTCCAGTAAAAAAACATGATCTATAGCTAGTTACCATT